>NC_068563.1:2424242-2727272 GCF_022201045.2 Citrus sinensis | reverse complement strand
CAAACTTTCAAGATTAATGTTTCAGGTTTTTAATGTATTGATTTCGAATTTCGATAGATTAAAAGTCCAATGCGTCGAAGTTTGAAGTCTATTGTGTACCCATACAAAAACTTCAATATCTAGCCTCTCAGCACATGAGCAAAATGGTCAGCTTGACAGAAATCTCTCGTTTTACCTAGAGAGAAATTGTCAAAGGCTATACAGCCCACAAGGTAACTGAACAAGAACAAACATGCTATTAATTAAGGGTTTCAAAGTCTCGAGAAGTTGTCAAAATTTAAAAAAAAAAAACAAATATGGTCCCAGGAACCAGACCCGAGAGGGTTGGCTACTGAGACCTACGCAGAGTAAGCCACCAATGCCTCTGTGGCTGGCTGTGGCCGCCTGACCCCGGCCCCCAAGAAAATCAGAAAATTCAGGGTCCCCCAACTTCTGTCAACACTTGCCTCTTGGCTCTTGCATTTCATGTCTATTACGTGAATCATATAACTGTGTCCGTGCTGAGTCCTTTCATGCCCCTATTGTTAAAAGAGTAAATGTTTGATACAACTCGACGAGTATCCAATGTGTTACAGGTTTCAGAAATCATTCAAAGTAGTCACTGTCTCATGTAATGCCAATACCAAGAACCATATACTTTAGATATAGCCAGCCAGAGCCATGGCGTTCAAAGAATCAAACTAATAATAATGATAATGATAGGTATATTTTAGGTCACTGAATTGAAGATATGGTGATGTGTGGTCGAAATGGCTATCACGCTATTAAGTTTAGAGATGGCTCGCTATTGTTGTCCTTCAACTTAACTCCGGGAGCATTACAGCTAATGTGTGCCCATGTGTCGAACACAAACAGGCCTTCAACAATATTGAGGCTATCTATGCGGACTCTAAAAATAAAATTAGGTTGCTGTAGATAAGAACTGTTGAATTTGAAAAATATTTAAGGGATTTAGTAGAACTTGATTGTAAAATTAATGTTCAACGACCAAAAAGAGAAGGGGGAAAAAGAAAAAAAGAATTTGGTCAAGGGCGCCTAATTTTTCTTTCCTCAATAGTATTTGAACTAAAGCTCGTCCAATTTGTAGGATGGCATAATAAATTAACTGAAATCAAAGCTGAGGCTATTTCACCTAATCAATGCGTCGATCTCCTGGAAATTATGGAAGTTCATTAAAAATTTTTACTCAACAAATTCTCACAAGTGGGACCTCAATAAATAAACCTTCAATATGATTATACGAAACAATAATGGTAGCAGCAGAGCATTCGGTGGGTTACAGAGTTGGTCTTTAAAAGGGTTAACTGAAAGGGGTAGATGGGCATTTGTATCACCCAATTTTTGCTCTATTTAGCATTAATAATGTGGTAAATATTAAATGCTAAGGGCATGAATGGGTTTGGTTTTGAGGGCTCATCAAGACTCAAGGCGTCCCTTTACAATTCTCAGAAAGAAAAGGACAAAAGGAGTATTTGATGTTTTCCAGGGTCAGCTCGGGCTTGCCATGTCCCAAAACTGTGAAACTTGGCTGCAGACCTGCAAGCATGTCTGCTTCCGCAGACAAAGATTTGGGTATCTTTTTTCAGGATTGAGGGACAAGAGAGAGCGACCCATGCGCCTCACAATCACCTAATTCATTATCAAAGAAGTTTTTCAAACAATAATATCTTGAACTATGGCCTCTACGGAGCTCTTTTGTGAAATACAAAACCCATCTTTTTGCAAAACCTTATTCAAGATTAGACCCACTTAGCCACCCGTGTTAATGGCCCCCATGGTACAGACCTTTCCTGTCTTAGAAGCAATGAATTAGAGTCTCCAACTCATATGATACATATTCACACGTAATAGGTTCGTAATTATAATAGGAAAAATATCCATTGTACAATCGTTTTTTTTAACTTTTTAAAAAGTATATAATTTTTTTTTTTCTGAAATCCACTTAAAATTATATTTTGTTTCACTTTTCCACTTTCGTTTGGAATCCGTTAAGGAAACTAACGGAAACTTAAAATAATGACCATTTTACCTCCAAACAAAAATTACAATTTTACTCTAAAAAATACCAAAAATAATCAAATTTTAATAGTGAATATCATTATTGGTACGTTAATGAAGTACAAAAAAATCTTAACTACTAGAGATTATAATTCAATGAATAATAAAATTCTACTTATCTTAAATTCAATTGATGGTTTGCAAGATTAGGCTATTTTTAATACTATTGTTATAATATAGCATTCTAATTACATACATATTTAAAAAAAAACCATGCATTTGATGGTTGTGGAATTAATTTCTTTATTAACCAATGGGGAAAATAATTAGATTTAATTTGATTATTTTTGGTAATTTTTAGGGTGGAATTGAAATTTTCGTTTTGGGGGGTAAAATGGTCATTTTTTTGGGTTTCCGTTAGTTTTCTTAACGGATTCCAAACAGAAGTGGAAAAGTGAAACAAAATGTATCTTTAGGTGGATTCTAGCAAAAAAAAAAAAAGAATTGTGTATTTTTGAAAAAATTAAAAAAAATGGGTGGGCAGTGGATATTTTCTCATTATAATATCATAAGATTGTAATATAAACTCAAATAATAGATTTGATTACACGAATAATGAAACTAAGTAAAAAAATTTGACAAATAATAAGCATACGTGGATACATATTGCCCACGATGAAATAAACATTGCTCACGTGTTACAGTTCTGTAACGTCTCATAAATAATATTGAAACTATTGTTTAAACTAAATAGGGTAAAGTTAAATTGCTGTAGAATTTCAGCAAAGTTGCTAATTGAATCATTAGTGTAAGTAGATGACTGAAAGTAGGGGTGGCAATATGAGTCATGATTCGTTTATTCGATTCGATTCGATGCGAATTAAATGGATTTGGATTTGAAAAAATTGATTCGTTTAATAAATGAGTGAATTCGATTCGCTTCGCTAATTAAACGAATCGAATCCGGGTTCAAAGATATTGATTCGTTTATTCGTTTAAGATTAATTTAATAAACGAGTCATAAATGAATCAAATTCAAGTTGATTTGTTTAAAATTTGTTTAATTAAATTATTTTTTTGTCCTTAAATTTATTTGAATTTTTTTTTAAATTTGAAGTTTATTTATATTATTAAGGATTTGTAATTTAGTATTTGGATGACTGTATATTTAATTTTTGAACATGATTTGGTTATTTGTATTTTGTTGTAGGATATTAAATTTGTGGCTTTTTTATTTTATTTTGCTTAATTTTGTTTATTAATTATATTTTTCTAAACGAATTGTAAATGAATCTTAATTTGATTCGATTCGTTATGGATTCATAATAGGATAAACAAATAATTAACAAATCCGGATTCCTTTCGTTTATTAATTCTACTAAACGAATTAAACGAATCGAACCGAATATTCGTTTAATAAACGAATTGAATTCGAATCATGAGATTTCAATTTGTTTAATAAACGAATCAAATCTGAATCAGTAGAATTTTAATCCAATTCATTTACGAATTGATTTGAATTCAATTTGTTTATCCATTTTGCCACCCGTGACTGAGAGTCATAATTCTTTCACTTCTTTTTATAACATAAAATTCTTCTCAGTTTGCCATAGCCTCAATCTCTTTTGTCATAGTGTCTATAGCCTTCATCAATATGAGACCATCTATTTTTCCTATCTATTAATCTATCCAATAACTTCATGGTGGGATGAGATTGATTATTCATATTCTCTCAAGTGGTTCTGATTTTTGCCATGGCTTGCAGCAACAATTAATGTTGCTTGGACCACAATTTTTACCACAAAACTTGAAACCCGTGACTTGAATACATCGAGTACCCCATATGAAGATACCATAAAATCAAATTTCATGAGCCACAAGAGAACAGAAGACTGTGATTGAAATTACTGCCAAAATACCTGTGCAGTCGAAGGTAACTATGTCGTGTTGTATGAATGATTTGATGTGCTCCATGAAAGCCCTAATAATTGAACCATAAATAATTGCAGTAACAACGAAAGCAATTTCTAGAAGCATTGCAATTAATGGAAGCCAATTTTAGAAGAAACTAAATGAATCATTCATTTCGGGGGTCATAATTTCATGTGATTTAACAAACCATGTCACATAAATATGATGAGATTGCCCAAATATGAAAAGCCTTTGCGAAGCCAGGAAACTTCGTAAAGAATTCTAAATACAATCAAATCCAAGCTCCAAATGCAAGGTAAGAAATAAGGGGCAATATAATAATGTTGGTATTAGTATATATTCCAAAAGACGGATACGATTCTGCACAAACTTCTTTATATCAAGGCTAAAAAGAGTCTGCTATCAGCCATTTCGCCTGAGACACAGAAAAGTTGAGTCCACGAAACATCCCAATCTGTTACATAAACGAGAAAAAGTCGAAAACACATTTGCGCCTTTACAGCTGATTCTAACATTTATCATTAAATTATCATGCATCTGAATGAATTTGGCGTAAAGCAACAGGAGATGAGTTAAAAGAGTGGAAAATAACTTAAATGTCTTTGCCTAATAGCAGGCTTGGCTATTAGTCTAGTACCCCTACAATATCACGTGCACACTTTATATAATGTGGAATGTGAGGATAAATTGTAAGCATAAACTTTGTAAACTTAGGGTGATGTGGTAATATTTTCAAGGAGAACAGGCAGAGTTATATTAAAATATAATTCATTAGACCGAGATGCGATGATACCAAAATATATGCACAGCCTTAAACAGTATAAACAACAGGAACTACAAGAGCATATAATAGTTCCAAATTAATCGCCATCTATTGGCATAATCTAATACACTGCTTACATGCTCGGTAGGGAAGTTGGTAACCTTTGACGTGAAGTCCAAACAAGATAATAATGTTAACTGTCTTCTAAATGTCTAAGAACGATTGCAGAAAACAGATTCATCCATTATGATAGTTAAAACATTTGGTTAGTTATGGATTCATTTAATTTACTAGATCCTTCAACACACAAGTTCACCAAACTGACGAATCAGTCCTGTTACTGACGAATCATCCTCCTCGCATATGTGCTCCAAGTTCACCAAACTGATCATCAGCTTCTACTGTGTCCTCAGAGAGGCGAACTGCATCCAGCTTTTGCTTCAGGACTTCTATGGCATTCAGTACCAGCTGAGACGCTTTAATTGCACCAGTAGATTCAACAGTGAATATAAAACTATCTTCTTTGGCATAGATCTCCACGAGTCCTGGTTTTCCCATAGCCTCGGCTTTCTTTATCACTTCATCATCATAAGTGTATGCCTCAGCATCGACCACATAAACCTATTAAATAAACAAAATATCATATGACGTTAAAAGGCCATTTCTTTTAAGTGAAAAGGGCATCAAAAAAGAAATGATCTCATCAGAACTATTAACTACTGCTACTATTCTCTCTTCCCCTTCCTCCCTGTCTCCTTCACCCTCTCTTTGAAACACCCACAAATGTCTAACCCTGTAAATACCTCCACGAACCTTCTTCGTCTATTCTGGATTACTACATTAATATGCATCATACACCAGCATGGTGTGGATAACAATAAGAGAGAACTATGATTATTTCATTTTATACTATAGAACATAAAGAAAAGAAAACACTCAACACATTCAAAAAGCAGAGCTACAAGAAATTCACTTTGAGACTTCCAAACTTGAAATAACTTTTCCACCGAATTCCCAGACCAAGAACCATTGGAATATCAGATCGGCTACAAAAATGAGGTTTACATAAGAAAAGTCCAAGGATGAAGAACTGCTAAAAGTTACCAGGTAAATATTTCCATTTGAAAATCTTATTTTGGGATTTTAGAAAACTCAAGGAGACTGAAAGAAAATAGATTGACATTCTAATTCTATAGATAAGAATCCAGAAAAGTGCTGCTCTATGCCCCTTTGGTGACAACACTAATAGACTACAAGGTCACTAACGCATGTGTCTAAACCCTTCATACTCATCTGTGTAAAACCACTCAATACAATCTAAGAATCTTCCCAGATTTTGAATGTTCCTCCATTTTATTAACAGTAACTCTCAACTGAGCATCACAGTAGCAAATAACAGTTATTCATAAAATAGACCCAACTTAGTGTAAAGCTAGTTTGCACATGCATCCTCAACTCACTGTAAAATTGTAATTGACTTAAAATCTATGCGGAATGACAGGCACAATGCTAAATATTGCATCTCTCATAAAAAGTCCCTCTCAAACAATTACCTTATTTAGCACATAAGAACTGAACATTTTACAACAAAAGCAAGCATGTTTCTCAAGCAAGTGAAATGAATGAAAGAGCTACTAGCCTACTATATAAATACAATTGACTAGAAACTATATTTTTGTATATAATATATATTTTAAAAACGAACCTGTCCAGTATTAGGATCAATGTCAAACACTTTGGTAGGGCTACTTTCAACCCAGCTTTGTTTTTCCTCAAGTGAAAGAGATTCCATCAAATCTTCATTGATGTGGATCTCCGGTTCATACATGAATGTAACAGTTGCAGCAGGTGACCATTTTGCATGATCTTTGCCGATCCCCTTCCTGGCTATTGCTCTCAGCCTCAATTCTTGCCCACGACGCAACTTTACAATGATAATCCCCCTAAGCACCAAAGAATCCAACTCCAATTCAAACTATGTTACTTATAACATGAAGCATAACAAAAATATTATTTCTTTTTCATTCACAAACTAACATTCCTAGCAGAGGCAACAAAATGCGTTGCATTCTAAAGGGGGGAAAGGAAAATTTTAGAGAAAGAATGAAGGAATATAGGGAATAATATTATTATAAATTTAATGCCAACAAAATGTGAAATAGTTATCAAGATTTGAATGTGTTAACACTTTTTCCACACAGTGCACCAAAAACAAAATCCTAAAGCCCTAAACTAGTGGCAGTAGTATCTCAACAGGCAAAATAGAAAGTATAATGTCAATAACAAACTATTAGAGAAGGTTGGTATGAACAAAATGCCAATGCCCTATATTAGCAAGACCACAAACTAAACAAACATTCTCTAAGATACAAACAAGAATCTAGCACTTCAAATCTATATTATGCAGGCCAAATGAGAAAGCAAAGAACCAAAAACACCCAATGCAGTTGCAATGCAAAATCAAGCAATGGTGAACAGCTTTAAGATACTATGACACAGATATCAGCAATTCTATCCCCACTAACTATAACAAATGTGAACAAAGCAAAAATGCTTGCATGTCAAAACCCAAAAAAAGTTATAATCAATTAAAAAAAAGAACTGGCTGGGTATAGTTGTGTACTCTCCAACTCAATCACACAGTAAAAGGACCAGTTTTCAATCTCAAAGTAACAAACTCAGAAGAAAGGATCCTAAAGATAACATTTTAAACTATGAAAAACTTTAATCCATCCTCTGGATAAGCTGAAGGAAATTCAGGTCAATTTTAGATCTTGTAACCATATGAATTTTAAAATACTTCCAAGAACCTAGTAAGCCTCAGTAATACCACCCCCATTCTAATTTCATTTTTTTTCTTAATTGAAAAGCCCTAAAATAGTTCTAACAATAAGATGAAACCACCAAAAATATATAACAATTTTCAAGAATTCAAGTCACACGAGTAAATTCGATATCTTAGGGAAAGGTGTTAACAACATTACCAAATTATAAAAAAGAAAAATTTCTAGGTTTGAAAATATAAACTTTATAGTTAAAATTACTTTAAAAAAAAAAATTAACCTTTGCTGATCCGTGGAATCGTAGCCAGCAGGATCAACAAAATCGACGGGAACAACCGAATGATCGGAACTGTACAAATCCTTACTGGTGACATCCAAGGTCTGGTCGGAGTGACACTTGGCTCTCAAGTGGAACTCGACCGAGCAAAACTCGCACTGGCCGTCACCGTCACAGGCGTCGCAGTCACGTGAGAAGCGCATGCTCATGGCGCGTTCGCTGGTGAGGGGAATGAGGCCGAGGCGGTGAGCGATGAACTCGTCGTTGAGGACGGAGGAGTTGACCTCGATTTCGACGAGGTCGATGGCGATGGTGGGGACCTCAGCGATCATCACGCGCCGAAGCGCGTTGGCCATGGAGGCGTCGGTGTCCCGGAGCTCGAATTTGGCGTAGTCGTCTTTGAGCTCGCGGATTTTGACCTTCGGGAATCGCTGGTACGACGCGCCATCCATCGTCGTTCGCTCTCGTTGCTTAGCGAATGCCAAATAGCTATACCGAGGGAATACGGGTTTTTTGCTGATTGTGTGTAGTTCTTTAAACCCAAAATCAGGGTTTTTGTTGTGGAGTCAGTCAGAATAATAAACGGTGCGCTTGGGAGTAAGTCAAGACCATATTGAAAACGGTGTCGGTTTTCCTCATTTTATTTAGATTTTTTTTTAATTTATTAGGTGTTCGGCTACCCATATTAGTCTAATTAACCCGAACCGAAATCCATCTAAGATATGACTATATGATATGATTTATACCGTTGGATTGAGTTAAAAGTTCAAGATAAATCTTAATTAAATCCACTTTCAATTAGATACTCAAGAAAATAAGGTAAAGAATTTTTTTCAATTTCTATAATATACAATAGATTCAAGTTATAATAGAGTCTGCTTCTGGGGAAATTTACAAAAATAGCCAAAAAATTATGTATTTTTCAACTTTAACCCCTCAAACTTTTTTCTATCATAATTAGCCAAATACCCTATTTTTGGACTACATTACCTCATCATTTTCATCAAATTTACAAAGGCATGCCATTTTCCCTCTTCAATTCCAGCACCTCCACCACTTTTCTCTTTTCAACTTAACAAACTCCATCACTCAACAAACTCCATCACTCTCAATAAATTAGCAAATTTCATCAAACAAACATTACATAATTGAAGATATAATTATCAATTGGAGAGCTTCTTAAGGTTAGTTTATACTCTTACCATAACCTAAACTTTTAATCTATTGATTTTATCATTTGAGTTCGAAATTGAAGTGAGTTTTTATTGCAAATGTTGTTATTTTTCATTAACAAAACAATGTGACTTGTTAAAGTAGTTAGTTTGAGTTGAGAAATGAAAATCAATCATTGAAACTCCTGAAAAATCGAGTAAAACAGAAGCCCAGAACAAGTGAGACAAGCACCTGTCTCACATAAATCTACTGGTTTTATGTGAGACATGTGCCTGTCCCACTTGCCTGTCTCACCAAAATATGTGCGACAGGCAAGTGGGACAGGCATGTGAGACAAGCGCCTGTCTCACTTGTTACCACTGGTTTTATGTGAGACAGGCAAGTGGGACAGGCGCCTGTCTCACTTGTTACCACTGGTTTTATGTGAGACAAGCAAGTGGGACAGGTGTCTGTCTCACATAAATCTGCTGGTTTTATGTGAGACAGGCACCTGTCCCATTGCCTGTTTCACTAAATTTAAGTTATTTTCCGAAAGTAATAACGTGGGCTACATGTGTCCGTTTTAGGTGTATAATATATCGTTTCGAAGCTTACGATGAGACGAAGTAAATCCAAAATTGTATACTTCATTTCATCCACATAAATGTACTACATATTCATTTTTACTAGGTTTTGTAACGTGAAATCTTATCTCTTTTGTTTTTTTTTTTAGGTTTAATGGATTCTGTTGTACTTCAATTATGTTATGACGGTTGGTGGGAGACATTAGCAGATGGCCGTACGGAGTATGTGAATGCGAAGAATACAACATTTTTAGTTCGGAAAGATTGTACGTTTGAGCAATTTATGGCAAGGGTGTATGAAGTTTTACAAATAAATCCTAATGAATATAGTTTGTCAATGAAGACAACTTTGAGATCGAGTAACACAATGTATCGTGCATGCTCACTACCTATGGATATATTTAATGATGAAATGGTTAATGTTGTGCTGCACATGGCCTCTGATGTGGTCAATTATGGATGCATCCATATATTTGTCACCACACATCCTCGAGTTCCGGCAGAAAATCCTGAGCCACTTGTGGAAAGTGAAAGTTCGTTTAGAGCAAACGAGTCTGTCCCCGATATTGAGGAAGAGGTGATACCACAACAAATGTCGTTCCAACAACATTACTCACCAGTCAACAAAAACAATGACACTATTGATGATAATGGCATTACGTTAGCGGATGTTGAAGATAATGTGTTACCATTACGGACATCGTTAGGGCAACATTACTCTCCATTTCAGAATAATGAGTTCCGCAGTTATGATGATCCTGGTTATAACACTAACAACACATAAGCTAATAATGTGCAAGGCATGAACTCCAATACTGAAGTTGATGATAGGAACACTGGTCATTCCGATATTCCTATCAATGATGAGGATGAGAATCAGTATGATATTCCTGTTAACAATAGAGAGAATCGACCTATTCCTCCGATGGCCCGTTCGAGGAGGAGGACAACAGTTGATCCCCTGATGAGTCTTGCTCCAGTTTTGCCTTCAAACTTGGTTGCTCCAGACTTAGTTAGAAGCTGTAATTCTGCCGACATTAGTGTGGGAAAGTTGTTCGCTGAGAAGAATGAGTTAATATTGGAATTGCGCAAAGTGGCCTTGCGGGAAAAGTTTGATTTCAAGATTGCACGCTCCACTCGGCCGTGGCTGATTACTTGGAGAATAATGTGGGCACGTGTAACTGGGCAAGGTCCGAATTTGAAGGTAGGAGATACAACATACTTACCACCAACATTGCAGAAAGCGTGAATTCTTTAATGAGGGAACCGCAAAAATTTCCTATTACTCATCTTGTTGATCACTTTAGAAAAACATTACAGCAATGGTTTTATGATAGAAAACTTGTGGCTGAATCGATGAGCACTCGTCTAACGACGTGGGCAGATGAGATAGTCGGCGAAAGGAGATTTTTGGCCGAAAGAATGACCGTTCGGCCAGTGTCTCAGCATCGATTTCATGTTTTGGGTGGTGGTATGAAGGAAGGGATAGTTGACATTCATGAAAGAACTTGCTCTTGTAGAGTATTCCAACTCGATCAGCTGGTTTGTGCGCATGCAATTGCTGCTTGTCTGATCGTCCGTGTCGATTACATAAGTCTTTGCTCTGATTATTACTCTAAAGATTCATTGGTCATGGCATATGCAGAACCAGTGGAGCTTGTTGGGGACATTCCAGAAGAAATCCAAGAAATCAGAGTTAATCCACCGATCGAAACACCACCACCAGGTCGTCGTCCAGAGTTAAGAATTCATTCTATCGGTGAGGATGTTAACCGAAGAACTGTGAGATGTGGTCGATGCAACCAACCCGGTCATAACCGCAAGAGATGTAAAAATCCCATTGTGTCGAATCCAAACTGACTGTGTCATTATAACTAATTATGGATTCTAAACTCTTATTATAATTTATATTACAATTATTTGTAATGAGTTATATGTAATGAGGTATATTATGTTATGTTCATTTGCATAATGAGTAAAAATCCCATGATGAATAATTATTTATAGCTAAATATATGAATATATCAAAAGTTTATATCTATTAGAAAAACAATCTACATCCATACATCAAGTCTGAATACAATACAACGACTTACAAGGCAATATCGCCCGTGAATATATCTACAGCAATTTTCTTCCTGAAGTAATGCCCGTGGCTACTATCAAAATCAAGTTTTAGCCCGAACATCAAATACATTGTAAACATCAACATAAATACACCGCAATCACCACTTCCAGGTTCTTGTTGGGGCACATCCTTAACGATTCTTACTTTCCAAGAGTCGGCACTCTGCAGCTCAGGTCGAATGTTGTAGAATCCAACATCTTGAAGCCATTGAGGGAAGACGACCTGAAGAGGTTTGAATTTAAGCAAATATGTTTTGTCCTCGCGAAAGGTAACCAACGAGTCGTAAATCCGCATCCTCCTCGCGCGAAGGTCCGCTCGAGCTAATACCCAATGATCGCCGCCCAAATTCACAGGGATGAATATCTACATAAATAAATTGGTAAATTAGTATATTTTATACACAATTACCATACGATATGATGACAATTCTTACCATATCAACATCCGTAAACGGTTTGGACATGAGATCTTCCCGCCCATCCATATAGCTGCTCAAGTTGTTGCCATATTGTAATGAATGGACATCACAACTACCATTGTTCCATAATTGCTTTAGGAACACCTATTACACGATGAGTAGAAAATTAATAACATTTCGAGATATTTCAAACATCGAAATGTTAATTAATGATTATAAAATTCGAAAACATGCCCAAAAGAATGTATCTGTATGCGTGACGCGCTGTGGTAGTGCATTTGGAAACCGTCGTTGCTTCTCGTTGATCAAGCGGTAATACGTGTGAATATGCTGTGAAGGGATTATACCAAGTAAATTTATATCATTATCCATGGCAGCAGAAATATTATTGTGTATTGTAATGTACTGACCATTAAACACACTTACCTCGTCACCAAGCCACCCTATCGAAGCATTGCCTATGAGTATTTCAAAGAAATTTCGAGGTTGTTGGACAGGCCGATCCACGGAAATGTTGCCGGCAAACCACTGATCAAACTCCTCACATAGCCTTGAGTCTTCTAGTCCCCTAAGCGGATTCATATCCACACTCGATCTTTCATTAATTTCATAGTTCGTAATGTTGAGTGCGGGTATAGGCCTGACATTCCTAACTCTCTTGAAAGGAGGAATGAAGTAAGGACTGCCAAATATATACGACGGTCGGTACGGACGCCCAAACTTACTAACGCCGGGAGGTGCCTCCGTGAATATCTGTACACTGTCATCACTTATGCCCCCATATACACTGTACAAGGACATAGGGGTGTGCTCGTCGTCATTACCAGCATCAGTATGCGTACCATAGCCAGCATCAACGTTCGGACCATAGCCATCTGGGGCCTGTTGTTTCGAGGAGATTAACATATTAACATAAGTTCGGGTTTGAAATCATAATAACAATCCAAAAACGTATGGAACTTGCTCACCGTGTGCGAGGGGCCAAACGGAGAATCACCGTACGCGCCCTTTGAAGCACCCGCGCCAAACGAAGCCATAAACCCCATGACCGCTGCTCTATATTGTTGTGCTTCTCTGCGTTCCGCCATAATTTATGACCTCAGTTCGTTAATGGAACTGTGTCCAGTCTGAAGTTCCGACCTCAACTCGTGAATGGAAGACTCTATTTTATCCAGTCGTCCAACGAAATAATCATTGCGGAACTTAGTCCTTGCCTACAATTTACGCAAATAAGAAAGTAATGACAAAATGCCGGATAGGTATATGTGCATTGTAAATTGAAGTTCCGACAGAAGTTACCTCTGGCTCATTTTTGTCATCTGAATCATGTGCGGATTCATAATGGTCGTCGGCAGCACCGGCATCCTCAACATGACTCTGCTCCAGTCCTATTTCGCTCGTGGGGTCAGGATCCACCTCGTTTGGCCCTATACTGGATGGCGCATTGATTGAAGGCTGGTGCTGCACCAAGTAAAACAGAAAACAGTAAATACCAAAAAAACAAACATATTAATGACTTTGCATCCGGTTTTCAATGATACTGTAGATGATACCCACATTACGGACCCAACTTGGCAAATATGGCACGTAATCCTCGACACTCTTCCAATAATTTGTGGCTCTCTCCTTTGCATCCGGTTTGAGGGTTTGGAAAATGGTACCATCCTGTCGTAAAGATTACCAAATTTCTAATTAGTATAACCATATATTATGTAATAGTTATATACAGACATACATATAAATGACTTACAAGACGCTCGTTCAGGTATGAATACACTTCGCCGAAGTTAATATTTGAAGAAGCCACGGGCTTCCATCGCACGATCCGAGCACCCTTCCTCTTAATTTTCTCCACCCACTCTAATGGTAGTCCTTCGATCGCTTCAAAAATCAATGCCTTCAACAAGGAAAGATATGAAGTAAAAAAATGTGTCATTAAATATTTATTATAACAAAACTAAGTTATAAAAAAAAATTCTTCACTCACATGCACTGCCGACGTAAAGCCGTAAAAGTTGTATTTCTCAATTCTATGCAATGGATTTTTTGCGCTTGCCTTCTTAAATTTTTTGGCTTTGCCGTTCAATACATTATTAATGCTTTTATATATTGTTTCCCATGACAAACGACCCCACGGAATACTTCGAAAATGATTTATGTCATCTACCTCATTAAGTAAATTGAAATTGATTTGACAATGATCCTTTCTTCCGTGTAGCACTCTATCAGCAAAGTAAAACATGGCAATTTTTAGCGCATCGATGTCATTCATAGTCTTGAAGCGTAAGTTCATAAATATTTCCTCGAACTGGCCAAGATTTATATCGCAAATCCTGCCTCCAAAGTACTTATTAAGTAACCTATGATTTGTTTTATGCTTCGTTAGGAATATACTTTTTCGCCATAGCAAAGTCCCGTTACTATGCACCACTCTCCAATCGATAGCCGTATCAAATGGTCGCCAACTTGAAACCATAACTCATCTTTGTCATTTCCATCGCCATGTGACACTTGCCGAAGCAATATATTGTGCACAATCACGCCACTGAACAGATAGCTCCGGCACTGTAGAAAATGCCCAAATATATCGTCTTTGAACAGCTTCAACTGTTGCCTTGTTAATTTTTCCCGGATGGCATTAACAACGACATCTAATTTGCACATACTCGTGATACGCCCAGGGAAGTGATCAACATAAGGTATCTTCATCATTCCCGGTTCTTTAATCGGTCCGGGTGGGTTATGCAATGCTAATTTTGATTTGCCCATTTATCTGGTACAAGTTAAAAGTATCACACATTAAAAAATTATGAACAAAAGAAAAAAAATTAAGGCAACACTGCGCACTGCCTCTTGGTGCGATGGAGTTCCCGTCGCACCAAGAGGTGCTGCCTCTTGGTGCGACAGGCTCGCGCGAGGGAAGCCAAGCGCGCTGCTTGCCTGCACGCAACTCGCGCGCGCTTGGCTTCTCTCGCGCGAGCCTACACCAACTCGCTCGAGCGAGGGCTCGGCCTCGCGCGCGAGATGGGCGCAACGTGCGCATCTCGCGTGCGACGCAGCGCCTGTCGCACGCGAGATGCGCGCTGCACGCCCATCTCGCGCAGGCGAGGTGCGCACGCCGCGCGCATCTTGCGTGCGATAGGCGCATGTCGCGCGCGAGGTGCACACGCCGCGCGCGACGCCACGCCCTCGCGCGAGCGAGTTATGCTTCCCCTTCCCTTTCTCTTCTCTTCCCTTTCCCACATGCATCTCACCCACCATCGCCATTAAAACACCACCAACAACAACAACATCCCAAACAACAACAACAAGAAAAATGGCAATAACAACTCACCTAGGGTTTCAATTTTTTTCTTTGATTTGGGAGATCTCCGAAGATTTTCAACGTGATTTAGCTTCTTTCAAGTGCCAACAACTTCCTCCGCTGCTGATCTACGCCGCCGCCGACAATCTATAGAACTTCCGGTGATGAGATTTTGGTAAGAGAGGAAGGAATTTGCTTGAGGGAAACGTGAGAATGAGGAGGGTAATTTCGTCCACAATTTGATGATTTGACTAATGTTGAAAGAAAAAAGTTTGAGGGGTTAAAGTTGAAAAATGCCTTATTTTTTTGGCTTGTTTTGTAAATTTCCCCTGCTTCTGATTCAAGATTCCATACTTTAATTTCCCAATATTATAAATTATTTTTTTCACTGTTACAACGTTATGAACATGGCCCAGCTTGAATAAAATATGAGATTCTCGAACAAGAAGACGAGGCTGTGTATCTATACTGGCCGGTGCTGCAAATGTGAATGCATGGCTGTAAAGTTGAACTATTAGGCTAATAATGCTTAGTATATTAGACACTACTGAAACATGAGAGCTGGTTAACTATTAGGCTGATCATATTGTTCATTCTGATCATTCTGTCTTCCAAATAATGGGAACAAATTTATTATTTTAGATGGAGGAAAGTAACATTTTGTAGTAAGTGTTGGTTAAGATATGCCGTATTGGCATATTGCCATGTTCATGTTCGCGTTGAAAGCAACAGAAGCAACGCAGTGCCATGTGAAAGATGACTTCCCAAAGAACATTCATTTCACAAGCCTTGATCCGAAATATTAGGCACATGGGCCATCATATTTCTCGTTTTGGACATCTATAAAAGGGGCCATTGGCCATGACATGCATCACTCACAGATTACATATAGCAGGATCCTTAAGAACCAAAATAATACTATTCAAGGGTTTCTCCAGAAACTTGCTGATCCCAATGGCTCACTTTAAGCTAAACTTTCTTGTGCCAATTCTCCTGATGACGATGTTACCAGCAGGAGAAGCAGCAAGAACTCCACCTGGAATTGCAAAGAACCCAAGCCAAGCAACTTGCAAGGACATTAGATACAAGCAATGCTACAATTTAGTGTATGTTTGCCCCAAGTTTTGCCCTGATCAGTGCACGGTTCATTGCCCATCTTGCAAGCCTGTTTGCTCTGCAGACATTGTCATATAAAAAATTAAGAGGGAAAAATTGTAATAGTACAATTATAAGTAGATTTTTCAGGAAATTAAGCAATATGCTGGAATCAAGCAAAAAGAATTCCAACAGAATACACTTACCAGTAATGTTCCTATCCCTTATTGGAACATCAACTAACAAAGCAGGACCTGCAGCAACAAAAACATGTACATATGCAGTCACCAACACAAATATGTACAATAAAAAATTTTAGAGAATTCAAAAAAAAAAGAAAAAAGGACATGATTTCGGGTTACCATTAAGCACTTGAAGATCAAGAGAATCAGCATCAAACCCAGCATTAGAATAATTATAAAACATGTGGCTCGGCGCATTGACATGCGTGCCAGTGCGCACAGACATTTTCGTTTCAGAAGCATTAACATCAGAGCCATTCTTTATGCTTGCCAGGGGAAATAAGAACTGGCCTAGCCCATCCTTAAGAGTCCCATGAAGACAAGTCCTTGGTGACCCTATGGCTAATATCAAACATTCTTCCATTAGCATACGCCTCGCTCCGTTCCGGGACCCCGTCGGCAGCTAAAGGCCGGCTAGTTGTTAACAAGACCCTCGTGCATCGTATTGCCATGAGCAAAATTTTGTTCATGTTTGATGTTTGGTTTGAAAAGAAAGATAGAAACACGCGTTTTTTCAATTATTCTCTCCTATAAAACTCACACGCTCACAACTGAAATGTGAAACTAATTAAATAAATAAATAAGCGATTACGATTGGAAACTAATTAGTTAAAGGCTTCATTTAGGACAATTTGACTTAAAAGTTATAATTACTGTAAAATAAAAGAAATAGTTATCAATTAGCGAAAGTGGATGAACTTTTGTTAATTATAACTTTAAAGTTGGGTTAAGAGTCAATTACAAAAGATCATATAGTTTTCATCAAACAACAATGTGTAAGATTAGCTCAAATAACTTCTTAATTAATTAACCAACAAGCGCGTAGATTAGCTGGCATAAGGTTATTCTAATTTAAGTAAGGTCATCGGTTTGAGGTTTGGGAATGCAGCTGTATTAAATATTTATTAGAAGAACTTTGCCACCCTACTGGTCATACCCAGCTCGAATCTAAATTAATCGGGATCCAATTTAGTATTCGCATACCAGATAGTTTAATAAAAAAAAATTCTTAAGTAATTAAAGATAAAAGTGGTTACGAAATATTTTTAGCAACTTTCCTTTAGAAATACGGTTATTGTGTAGCAATAACATCAAATTAAAGAAGCTAATTAAGTTCCTCTGCAGTCTCCGCCGATGAAATTACTGCTTCAAGAGATTTTACTACTTAGATTAGTAGCTATCCTTAATTGAGAAGGCGCATTGCATATAAGAGGAAAGAAACAAAGAATCATCTTTATTGTACGATCCAAATGAGAAATGATCAGAATTTTACTGAGTCAAGCAATTTTTTGAATAGGAAATGCCGACCCTTTTTGGCATGAAATTATAGATATGCATGTCCTAATGAATGTTTAAAATCCAGGAGCATAAAGAGAGAAGATGCTCACAAGAATTTCAACAGATTTTAGTTGTTTAGGTGTGGGTTTTGACTTATGTGCAGACTTGTTCAACTCAGTGCCCATCTATGAGTAATTGAGCATACTATAAGATATTTCACGTTAAGTCTACAGCCTCAGATAAACAAAAAGACTCTTATTTTTAGAAATGTATACAGCCTCAAAAATACAAAAAGACACTTATTTTTAGAAATATCCTTATCTGATACTCATACTACCACCTTAATATCAAATAAGGCCTAAAACAGGTTTACAAATGCTACATCAAAGTACAGCAATCCAATTTCCCAATGTCTCCAAGCTTACCGCAACAAGAAAATTAAACCTTATGTGAAAAAAAAAAAAAAGCATAATGTCTTATCCATAACGAAGCTATGCATAAGCACACTGCAATATCTCTTCTGATGCATATAATAAGTATATGGTCTTGACTTTACTTATCATTATCTCATTCATTGTTTCCTGCAATAAAAAATTCAGTTTACATTATTTACCACATGCTCAACTGATCCTAGAAGCATGTTCTCGTTAAATTATTTCCATATCAATTACACTGACGAAAGAAAGATAAGGAACAGGGGAGATATATAACTTTATAGCGGAATTGTTGAAAACAAAAGCCTTCATATGTGTATACATATATATGCATCAAGTGATATATTAATACTTTAAATTCAATTGAAGTACAAACTCACATGGGAAAACTGATGTTCTCATTTGATGAGGATGCATCTTACTGGTGATCCCTCAGCACCAACCATTCTTAGAGGCAAGCAATGGATTGAATATAATCCTGCTGGGACATGGTCAAGTTTAAGGCCTTCAACTGGGATGATTTCCTGAAGAAGGTAGTACTAGTGTTAGCTAGTGCTGAGAACTCATGAGAAATTCACCCTAAATTTTCCCATCGAATTAAAACAAACATCATACAAAACTCTGCTTTCCTTTTGTAGACTCAAGAACAATTTTGTTAGTGAGTGTTGTGTTTTTAACGCTTACTTTTGAAGTACACCTGAAATATTTGCAAAATGCCTGTTTTTATTTTGGCAGTTAATGATTTCCATTTTGCAGTAGTTGTGGACTATAACTATAAGCTATAAATTCTCAAAGCTAAACATACCCTTAAAACACACTGCATCATGTTACAAAGCTTTTGTCATCACATTCATCTGGATGAATGAAGCTTAATTAAGGCATCAAATTTAAAATGATTTTCTTACCCTGTTTCTTAGAAGTTCATGATGAGCTGAAATAATGTCATCAAAGGCAGCAACAGACAAGTAATCAACTCCTGCATATTCCAACAATACATGTTTTTGAACAAATCATTTCAGCTTCATGAAAATTTTAAAGGATTCACCCGACGGTAACAGAAGAAAATTTGAACTACTGAGAAATTTTTTGTCTTACCAACAAGTTTGATATCAGTGTTTTCAACCAACCATTTTGCCCCATCTGCCATAAATCCCACATAGCTTGTGTCAAACTTTTTGAACATAAGCTGCCTGAAAAATGAATCACAAGTTAAAGCACGCATTGTGATTTCTTTGAAAATTCTGATTAATGAATGTCTAGTATGAGGGTTCAAGCAACGCCATTTCATCCAGACTCTCTTCCAGTTCCAATAATAAAACTAATTACAGGAACCCACAAGTTTACTAAACCGGCAACTCATTTTGAAACAGGGTATGTAACATTAGATTGATAACCTTGCCCTATATAATCGACAATTAAATCAGCTTTCGATTCCAAGTCACTAAATGCAATACTGAGACGATCCGCACAGTAATGGCAATAAAATTTACGTGAATTAATATATTTACCTGTCTGTGTTTAGCGTTCTGAAAAGTACACGGCGTACCCCCTTGGGAATATTCAAGGACTCCAAGACCTCAGCTGCAAGAGAAACAAAGTTTATTACAAATTATTAACTAGTTAATTGCATCTACATACTAGCTGAGGTTACCTGCAATCATATGGAAAAGTGTAAAAAAATTTAAACTTCCATTAACAAACGCAAAAAGGGTATTAAATTAAAGAACACACATACCAGTTAAGTTCTTATCTCGTGGAACATCAACTAATAGTCCAGGACCTATGTGACAAACAAGCAACCATAGTCACCGATCAAATTAATAACCAATTAAACCAAAATATCATCAAGCAACAAATTTATGAAATTCCATTAGAACTGGATAAAAGTTAATTACGAACATATATAAAACTGACCGTTTAAGACATCCAAGTCAAGAGAATCAGCATCAAAGCCAGCATCGAAGTAGTGATCAAAGAAGTGGCCAGGAGCGTCGACGTGGGTTCCCGTATGCGTCGTGAACTTCATCTCCGATATGTTACAGAAGGACCCGTTCTTCATGCTAACGGGCAGCCTTAAAAACTGCCCGAGCCGCCCGCCCTCGGTGTCATACGACGGCAGGTCAACCGTGACCTGGTGGGTGATGTCAAATATCCGGCCGCCACCGTACACCTCTCGCCGGACCGGCTTGATCAGGAGCTCCTCGGACAGCGAGCAATCGGGTGCAGTAGTAGTTGTGGGGTAAGCTTCGTCGTTTGCTGCAACAGTGAGTGCAAGTAAAGTGAAGATTACGAATGGCAACAAGAACTGAAAGTTGATTATAGTAGTTTTGGCCATGCTTATGGATATTATTTATTTTTAATTAATCTGTGAGAAATGAGATGTGATCATGTGAAGAGAATTTATGTTGGTTACAAAGGTGCGTGCATGAATTTAATTTTATTTTGAGACGATAAGATTGTGAAAGATGAGGTATGCGCAGCCTATAGGGATGTCAATTTTTCTTTGACGGGGCGGGATCCATCTCATTTGAGACAGAATTTAGAAATATTTTTATCTCATAAAAAGTTTAAAGGCAAAAATGAGATTTTTTTTATTTCACTTGCATATATGAGACGGGAGTGATTTTGATAAATTTCGCTCTATCCCATCTTATTACCGATTAAGAATAAAATTTTTTTTTATTGGAATGGGATCTCGTAGGATTTCGTTTCTTTTGAGACGGAATCAAGATATATTTTTATCCTAACAAAAATATAAAGACAAGAATGAAACGTTTTTTCATCTCACTTACATATACGAGACGGAATTAAAATTGATAAATTTTATCCCACCTAGTCTCACTGCAAACCCTAGCAGCCGAGGACTTTTTATTTTTTATTTGTATCTCAGCTTAATTTGTTGCACGCAATAAGTTTGATCACGACAAGTGCTGAAGGATCGTGTTGAGCCTATGTTTGATACAGAGTGTTTAGAAAGAACTTAAATAGAATTTAGAAAGAACCTTTATCAGGAATTCTTAGGTGTACCTGCAGCTTAGGTTAGTTGATGGTTAAACGATTAAAATTTATTAATATTATGATAATTTTACTGTGCCCAAGTTAGTAGAAAATTGTTTGTTTGTTTTGTATGTGAAGACACGTGGAGAGGCTTTTAAATAAAGATGGAGATAATTTAAGAATAATCCACGAATTCCTATTTGCCTCATGTGATTGATTTAGAGTTACGTGAGAAATGTTCCTTGTAACTTTGTGAGAAAATAATACTATATTTTAGAGACAACGTTAAAGAATTCGAAAAATAGTCGTGATATATTTTGTTCTGGTCTAAAAAAATTGTACATTGTTTTTTTCCCCTTTGGAAATAAAAAAATAAAGTACATTGTTGACTAAATTAGCCCACTTGCAGTGAATGCTTTTAATTTTTTGTGTGTTCTAATTTTGTTTGTTATCTATTTTTTTAATATGTCAAAAAAATTTCATCATTTCAATAGAATAATGATCTAGTGTGCGATACTAACAAGTGCATAAATCAACTGGTAAGAGATTGTTCTATTTTAATCAAGGTTTTCGGCTTGAACCTTAGGAATGTA
This sequence comes from Citrus sinensis, assembly GCF_022201045.2. Taxonomy (NCBI): domain Eukaryota; kingdom Viridiplantae; phylum Streptophyta; class Magnoliopsida; order Sapindales; family Rutaceae; genus Citrus; species Citrus sinensis. Next base: position 2,705,294 of record NC_068563.1, on the reverse strand, counting down.
ATTGCGTTAAATACAAAAAAAAAAGGATTTAATATACTAAAAAAAATGATCTAGCGTGCAATTGCACACATGTTAGATTATTATTGGTGGGATTATAAGCTTCACAACATAGCCCCACTAATGATAATTTAACGGTGTGCAGTCGCGCATCATAAGATCCGTGACTGCTCGCACTAGATTATTATTATATTTTAATATCCCATAATTTTATGATATAGTTAACAAAAACATGATATATGAACAGCCACTAAAACTAAAATTCCTTGTAAATTCTGATCTTGTCATATTTTAGGTGATACTTAAATTATTGAAATATTTTTTTCTTATTTAACCTAACAGCCATCTAATCCCCTTTATCAGCCGCCTGAATGAAAAAAATATTGGTATATTTAATATTTGATTGGATCAATTTTGACTTGTGGAATAGAAAAAAAAATGATCAAAAGACCGTTATTGATTACATATATTAGTCTATAATTAATGCCCAAGTACTTGTTAACACTATAATTATCCCTAACATCAAGATTAATTACAATCACATGGTATGTACGTACTAAAACCACCGCTGCTCCATATGAGCATGGTCCATTATCAAACTTCTAAAGCACCTTTTAAGTGAAATTTAAACTCCCTTCCTCAAGTTTTTTTGGGGGGGTAATGGAACTAGTACAGGATGGAGCTCGAGTATAAAGTATTTATTCCTTTCTCAGGGGCACGGATCTAGGGTTAATACCAATCAATAAGTTGGAAAAAACTTCGTAAGTAAATTTTCGATATAGAAATCGAAAGGATCTGATTCGAGCAATTTTGAAATCCAAAAGCAAGGGGAAAATTTGTTGGAATTGGGAAAACTTTTTCAGAAATTAAAATGCACCATTTAATGCGAATGCACCTAATTGGTAATCCTTGAGCGCCAGGCAACCTTATGGTTAAGCAGTGGATTGAATAAAATCCTGCTGGATCAATCGTCAAGCTTAAGAGCTTCCACAAGAATGATTTCTTGAAAAAAGTACTTCTTACTTCTTAGTTGCTTCCGCCATTGATGAGAAGAAGCGGGAGAATTGGGCAATGTATTCAAAAAAATTTATGTGTAACACAGGTTAATTATGTGTAGAAATGGGAAAGCGACTTTCAGTTGGTCATATTTTAAAATTTTAAAACTTATTTTGGGTTGGGTCCTACGAAATCCCTGAACCCAAATCTGAAAATGTTTTTTGAGGCTTAGGCTCAGTTAAAAATAGACTCGATTTCATTTCAATGCATTTCCTAGGCCCATACCTGATCCAAATTAGGCAAGAGTTACAGGTATTTCTGTCATCTCTATACTTGTACTTTTAACAACTATCTTTAACTCGCTTGCAGTTCACTCTAAGGCTTAATGAGTATTTTAACTATTCGTTTTAAAATAATGAGTTTTTTTAACTGTTTATTGAGCAAACTTTAGGTGTCTGGGTCTGAAGTTAGATGTCATTTTTTTTTTATGGAACAAAAAATTAACTAATTAATTGAGAATGTTCTTATCTTTTGTAAAATTAACTAATAGTTCCGGACATATGTAACAAATCCAATTAAAGCAATGTTGAAATTGCTAATTATGTAATTAAAAAATTATTATTTTTTAATCTTAACCACGAGATATCCTTGGGAGGGCCCCAACTGTGGAAAGCACCTTTAAGCCCGTATCACAACCCAAACTAGAAGTCCCCGCTCGAACCGGGAGGCACATGATCTTCCAACAAATGCAACTTTCTTGCGACTCGAAATGAGGAGCAAACCCAATCAAGCCACTTAAGGGTGACTCCATTGCCAGTGGAGCCAACACTTTGTTGATAGTGTTCAAAACTTCCAAGTCAAGAGAATCAACATCAAAGTAATGATCAAACATGTGATCAGGAGCATCGACGTGAGGTCCCGCATGCATTGAGAGCTTCGTCTCGGACATATTAGCAATCGCATTATTCTTGTTCATGCTTTCAACCAGCCATAGAAACTGACCCCATTTCATCCTTCTTGCCAAACGCCGGCACGTCGAAGGCTAATATTATAAATCCGGCCATTCCCGTAAACCTCTCGCCGAACCGGTGCGTGACTCCGGTTAGTGAGCAATCGGAAGTTATCGGGTAGGCAGTCTTTGCTACCATGGCGAGTGTGACTGTGAAGAAGCTTAGTAAAAACGGAGAGTCCTTACTGGTGTTCTTGGCCATGCTTATTAGAAAAATTGCTCTTTATTTTTTCAAAACAGATAACACAGATTTCAAAATTTTGCCGAGCTCTCAATCTGGAATCAAACCACCACACAACACCTAAAACAAACAAAATGACATTTTGGTGGATAGAAACCATCCTCGATTTTAAGTCTAGATGGATATAGAGAGGGAAGACAAGAACTCTAAAAATAAAAGTTACAAAAGTATTTCCGAAGCAAACGTTTTTCCGATTTCAGGAAAAAAGAGTTTTTTTATTGTTACTGCTATAGCATGATGGTGTCATTCGAAAATTGCTCTGGGTTTGGTTAATTTTTATGAGAAGAGATGTAACGAGGGTTTAAAAATAATGTTACAGAAATCTTAAATCACTGCAGATTTAAATTTAATATGAAGTGATCAGGACATGGTTGATGATTTTTAGCCTAAAATGGTCCCTACTGGAATTAGTTTAGCCTGAAATGGACAACATGATTGATGATTTCCTGAGGGGGAATCATAATAATCTTCCAAAAATAGGAACTTAATGAGCTATCACGGTTGTTTAATCACAGCTAATTTATTTGGTGACACAAGCATGTGGCTCTGATAGAGTTTGACTTCCCCAGTACTCCCAGTACTGTCTAATCCTTTGCTTTTTGTCTCTCAATAAATTCCACGCATTTACAACAACAACGACAACAATAGTGATAATAATAAAAACATTAACCCACTTCATCACAAACCCCAATTGGTGCTCGTGAGGTATGTGAATTTCATAATTTTTATGAATATGATGATCTAGATTTCATCATCTTAGCCTAAAATGGACCACAGAAGGGGTAAGGGTAAAATTAAAATCACTTTTATGTAGACCTTATTATTTGACCCCTCAAATTCACTGTTTTCATGTTATCGCCCTTTCAAATTTGTTGTTTCTACATTTTTGAGTGCCATCAACTCGTCTCATGCCATGAGTTTTCCACAATCAATATTAGTTAAAATCAAACCATGGACTAGTGGAAACTCTGATCTAATAACAAGAAAAGAAAAATGATAAACCGGCCACAATAAATAATCAATGTACAGTATGTACTCATGCTAAAAGCCACAACAATAAGACAGTCATGTCCAGTAGTGTAATGGATGATAAACATACGCACATCTACTCGATTTAAATCAAAAAGTTTTACTGGATTTCGCTGCTTCCTGATTCCAAGCAATTTCCTCCATTCGATAGCTCATGAACCCATTACTGGGTTACTGCAAAAACAACCAATTTACATTAGATTACCACTAAGATTGATTCCAAGCAAAATAACAGAAATATTTCCATTGGAACCTGGATAAACGTTTGATTTTTTACTAAATAGTGGAATCATTAATTGTAGAGGATCAATAAACTAGCTATAGCAAACACTCACGTAGACAATATATCATTTAATGAGAATGCATCTTATTGGTGATCCCTCGGCGCCAAGCAACCTCAGATGCAAGCAGTGGATATTGTATAGTCCGGCTGGCACACCATCTAATTTAAGGCCTTCCACAAGAATGACTTCCTGAAGAAGATTATTAGTGTTAGCGTCGACTGATGTGTAAGCTATTTTTCTCTAGAAATTAAAAATATAAAAAAAATCAGAACTTCTTGATGAGTAAAACAACCAATCCTGGAGTACAAAAATGATTTTTCTTACCCTGCCTTCAAGGAATTCATAATGAGATGGAAGCAAATCATCATGTGCAGCAGCGGATAAGTAATCAATTCCTACATTTTACAATGACATATGCATTAGTCTTCTATTAGAAGACAAATATGTAAATAACAACAAACTGGGAGGTGTCCCTAACAAATCATACCAGCAAATGTTACTGAAGGAAACAGATGCACTTTCATATAAATTTCCAGAGTTAGCATGAAGTTACAAAAGAAATTTAACAGAAATATCTTCACATCATCAAGTTAAACAGAATAGTCACTGAATACACATAGGCATCAGACAACAAATTAGTGTCGGCATCAAAAGGAGCTTCCACATTCCTCCAAGACGTGAGAGGAAAAAAAATGTCAAACAAAATGCACCCTAGATAGGTAGCTCAGAGCTACTGAAAATAATTTATAACTTACCAACAAGTTTGATGTCAGTGTTTTGTACCAACCATCTTGCTCCATCTTTCATAAATCCAACATAGCTCGAGTCAAACTCCCTTTTAAACATAAGCTTCCTGAAATGGAACTAAATTTTAGTTAGCACACAAGTACTCCAAGCTATAAATACTTTTCCCATTCAACATTTGCTATGCTGCTCGAAAAAAATTTAATGTAGATTATAAGGGTTAAAAAGTTGTATAGACAAAGGATATGGGCAGTCCTCTCATCACTTAATAACTGAATTTTAATAAATCAGGAAACGAATGTTATAAATTACCTGTCTGTATTTAATGTTCTGAAAATCACACGCCGGACACCCCTGGGAATATTTAGGGACTCCATAACTTCAGCTGTGGAAAATAGAGTTCATCACAAACATATCTGAATTAAAGAAAAATAGAAACAAAAAATTATTCTTGTCATTTGTCCAGTATAGCACAGTTTTTGAATTTTGAATTGCTTTATAATTTTTTCTAGCTTATCTTTATATTACCAAAGACAATAAAGAAAATGAGAGGAAATTGGTGGCGTTCACACTAGTACGAAGTGAAACCAAAATCAATGAAATAGCATTCTCTTAATATTATTGGATCGCTCCATGGGCAATTAGTATTTGTAGTTGAAAAAAAATGGCCCTTTAAGCTGCTGCAGGCCACCAGAAATCCAAAATTTTGTTTTTAAATTCCTACTAAATATAATTTGAGACCTAAAGTCATAAACAACGGTAAGTCTAGGCCAGAGAAGCACTTCATATAAAAGTGCTTACCACAGAATCAGTCAAAACATAGTCAATTAACAAGGAAAACAAAATAATCAGAATTATCTGCGCAATGCGGCAAAGGGCATCGAAGTAACATACCCGTTATGTTCTTATCCCTCGGAACATCAACCAACAGTGCAGGCCCTGCACAGAAACTCACACAACAGAACTTTCATTAGACACCTAATAAACACACAAAAAAAAAGATACAAATAAATAACAGAGCCACAACAGAATTAAATTACCATTCAACACCCCCAAGTCGAGCGTGTCAACGTCATAACCAGCATCAAAATAATGATCAAACACGTGCCCAGGAGCGTCCACGTGAGTTCCCGTATGCGACGGCAGCTTCATCTCCGAGTTATTAGCAAGCGACCCGTTCTTAATACTCTTGGGCAGCCACAAGTACTGCCCCAGCCCCTCCTTCGAGCCAAACGACGGCATGTCGCTCGTAATACGGTGGGTGATGTCGTAAATTTGGCCGTTTTCGTACACCTCTCGCCGTACCGGGGTAGGCACTTCTTCTTCTGATAGCGAGCAGCCGGTCGGCATGGTTCCGGGAATCGTCGGGTAGGCGGCCGTTTCGGCGGCGGTGAGAGCGAGTGTTGCCAGAGTGAGCGTTAGTGAAGTGAAGAAGAGAAGCGAAAACGGCAATTTGAGTGTCGTTTTGGCCATAATTGGGAGAGTATTGGAGTCCTCTTGAGAGGTGAAGAAAAAGGGGCGTAAATTAAAGAGGATGTTTATTTATCCTTCTGTAGGAGTAAATCATCAATCAGAATACAATCCTAATCCGCTTGTACTTGCATTGAGTGGTTTAATATAAGTGTATGACCCAATTAGGTCATTTATATTGAAATATTTTAAAATATATATATATATATATATATATACTAAAATATCACAATCATAAATTTATCAAGGTAATTTTTGATAATTCTAATATATTAAACAATTAGAGTTTTAATTTTTACCTTCACAAAATACCGAAAAAATATCCATTTTATTTCTATTAATGAAAAGCTATTTTTATTTTTATTCAATATAATCAAAAGAAGAATTAAGTACCAACTATTATTGGGATTCGAATCCATCCCCTCAAAGCTTATTAATAGAAATGCATGTGAATAATTAATGAGCACGTGAATTTTGTAAGAGTAAGAGTAGAGAATAGAGATGGCCAATGGGTCATGTTGGCACCAAAGTAAACCTCATGCGTATTCGTACCTGTATTATATTGTATCGTATCATGTCTAATTTTTTTTGCTTAATCCTGGCTCGGCACATATGCTGTGCCCATTCGTGTCGTGCCTAAGAAAAAAAAAACTTAATAATTTTTTTCTTTTCTTTTTTTTTTTAATTTTTAAGAGCGTATTCTAAGGTGTTGGCGTATTTGTTTTAAGTTTATTTACTTTTCTTAAGTCTATACCTTTATTCAAATTTAATAAAATCAAAAATTTAAAACTCAAGTCCATATTTAATAATAATAATAATAAACTAATAATAGTAAGAAAATATAATATTAATGACTAAATTTAACCTTATAGTATTAGAATTTTTTTAATACTTAACAACAATAATAATAATAATAAATTTTTCTTAAGAATTAATTTAATTGTTAACTTAATCTTACATATAGTTATAAATCATAGTTCACAATAATATTAATGCATATTTATAAAATTATGATATTTATAATTTTATTCATTAAAATCATGATATCAATTATTTATTTAATAAATTATAAATAAATTATAGTATTTTTTAAACTAAGAATTAAATGAATTTAAAAAATTCAATTTCAAGTTTTTGTAAAATTATAAAATTATAAATTTATTTTTATTTAAAAAATAAAATGTGCTTATTATAGGCTTTTTTATCGTATCGTGCTTGACTTCATCTTTAATCGTGTCGTACTTTTAATGTCCGCGTGCCCAAAATTATAAGTCCAGCTTGAACCACGTGCGTGCCGCATGCTCCACCAAAATATGCTCGTGTCGTACCGTACTGTACAACCCATTGGCCATCTCTAAGCAAGAGTAGCCGTCGGCCGAGTAGGACCAGCTTGAAGGTGGAGTAATTTAATTCGAACACCATCACAATTCACGGTCGCTCACATCACCATCGCAGCAGCTAGCATGCATATGCAGGTTCTTGGGTCGCAAATTGAACACAATTTCTCACGGCCACATAACTCATGTATGTCGAGCACCAGCAAGCAGCACCTAATGCCGCGTTGCATCATTTCATTGTCCATTTTGGGGAGGGGCCAAACTAATTAAAAGCTTACCAATTTATTGCCAACTATTTCAAGAAGTTTGCAGCTGGAGAGGGCCTCTCGTTTGGTAGTTGTAGTAGAATAATAATATCATCTTTTGTTGATATGTCTTGATTAAGATTACTATTAAGGATAACTTTTTTCGAAGCCATGGAAACTAGCATTTGAGTTGATAATTTTGGAAAATAAACTGTGTTTGAATCCGAGTAATTTACTACAATAAGTTCTAGTTACTATATATCATTAAAGGTTATGAAACTAATAAGAAGGAATAAGTAGCCTTTTGAAAAAACTTTTTAATTGATAGAAATCTACAAATATTTTGAAATCTCTAACACACACTGTAGGAATGCATTATTGACACCTAAATATTTCGAGAAAATGTCAAAACCACCACCATAATTTCCACCCAGCTTATGAGATGGGAAGTATTTAGTATTTACAATTGAGCTATTGAGTAATTGCTAAAGACATGGGCGGACTCAATTAAGGCTTAGGAGGGGCTTCAGCCCCTTTTAAGTTATTATTTTTTCTTTTAAATGTATCATAAATCTCTTTTCGAAGAACTAAAAAAAAATTGGATACATTTTTATATGATTAAACACTTGTAGTTTCGTGATAAGAGTGTTATTTAATGATTTTGGTGACTTGGTTCAAATTCTAATAGGCACATAATTTTATTTTTTTAGATATTTAGTAGAGATTATTTAAAAAATAATATTTTCACAAATATGGTTACAATGGGGTCTAATATTTAAAATAAATAAATTATTACAATTTAAAATTCAAGTGAAAATAATAGAATTTGAGTTTTTGAGACATGAGTAAGTCATCCAACATTTAAAATAAATGATTTATTAATATTCTTTTTTTCTAAATTTAAGAGAGAATAATAGAATTTAAGTTTTTGAAATTTTAATTGTATTCAAGTGAATAATAAAAAATAATAGGTACTCTAAATTAAATTAATTTTTTTAAAAATTAAACCCCTAATAATTTAAGTGTATGGTCTGCCACTTACTAAATGTGCCATGAGTTAAGTTCAATATAATGGGCATATTATTAATTTTCTTTCCCTTCAAGCATGGATTGAATATGGACAGGTTTTTCTGTTAAAAAGTCTTTGCATGTTAACATTGTAGAAGACAAAGGGGACCATAGCATATTAAATAGGAAGGTTTATACGTTAGAACGTGACAGCTAGCTCTTCCTATTTTTCATACACAGTTATTTGAGACAACTGCTGTTATGCTAATCTAATTTGTTATAAAATAAAAACAAGTTGATATCATTTGTAGTTACTACTCTGAACATATAGTTTGTGGTATATAATAAAATAATAAATCTGCAACTGGTGCGTATCCTGTAACAACTGAAGCATTGATTCCGCTGAACCAAAATTGCCCACCAAATTATTCCGGAGCGAGTAGTGAGACTGAGACAATCAATGTTTCAATTAAAAAAATTCTGAGTTTCAGACACACAAAAGCTACGAGCCTTTGCGAGGAATCATGCAGCATTAGCAAATGAGTAAAACACAAGCAACTAATTCTCTTCTAGCTAAATAAGCGTCCGGCTACGTTGGAACTAATTAACGTTGGAGTATTGTTGATGATCGTGTGATCATAAAAATAAATATTAAATTTGCACTTATTGTTGTGATTTGATTGTCATCATTAGTGTTTGGTGTAGAGAAGTACGAGAGAAAGAATGAAGAAAGAGGTAGAGAGAGAATAAGTGGGTAGAGAGAGAGAGCAAAATTCTCTCGTCTCTCTCTCGTGCTTCTCTCTCTCTATCACTATTCATACAAATATCTAAGCCAAAATCTTGAAGCATTCACTCTCTATGTGCACAAGTTTTAATTTAGAATCCAAGATCTCTAATCTAAATCAACAATCTTTTAATCAAGATTTGAATTACTACAACTTTTTAAAGATATTATATTATACACACATTTTGTTCTAATAAACACTTCTCACAAGATTTTGAATATTCTCCTCGTTACTGGATTATGTTAACGTGAAATTAAAAATTGTTTTAAATTTTGTCTAGCACTGAGATATTATAATTTTTAAATTACAATTGATGTGAAAAAAATTATAAATATAAAATTAATAATTAATAATATATATTAAATATAATTTTAATAAATATATAATAATTTTTTTTTTATATAAATATAAAATTAAATCAATTTAAAGTGATTTCGCTTAAAAACTATATTCGCCCAAACTAAATTCTAAACAAACAGAAGACATGCATTAGCCATCAAAAGAGAGTGTAAACGAGTAAACGACCCACTTCGTATTCACAAATAAAATATCTCGGCATGGACATGTATCGGTCTATGCATTGACCAACCAAACTCCAACGTTCAGTGCTTTCCACCCCACATACGTAATAAAAGTTATAAATTAAACCCCACAAACGTAAAAACACTCAAATTCCAATTAACCCGAAACCCACCAATTTTTTTTTTCACAAACATGAAACTCTCTTCAATCTCAAACGCTGCATCATGCTTCCTTCTTGTTATTGTTCAAATTTCTTTAGCCGTAGCTCTAACTTCTCCACAAGACATATCAGCTCTCAAAGCATTCAAAGCCTCAATAAAGCCAAGCTCAATCCAGCCTTGGTCCTGTTTAGCCTCATGGGACTTCACAGCCACCGACCCATGTGCCCTCCCCCGCCGAACCCACTTCACCTGCGGCCTCCTCTGCTCGTCTGACTCAACCCGTGTCACCCAACTCACCCTTGACCCTGCCGGCTACTCCGGCCAACTCACCCCTCTCATATCCCAACTCACCCAACTCACCATCCTTGACCTCTCTGATAACTACTTCTTTGGTCCGATCCCAGCTTCCATTTCCTCCCTCTCAAATCTCCAAATGTTGACCCTCCGCTCCAACTCGTTCTCCAGCTCAGTCCCCGACTCACTCACCCAGCTCAAAAATCTCGATTCTTTAGACCTTTCTTATAATTCTCTATCCGGGTCTCTCCCAAAAAACACATTTTTGATGTCGAGTTTGAGAAGACTCGATCTGAGTTACAACAAGCTCACCGGTTCATTACCAAAGCTGCCGCCAAATCTCTCAGAGCTAGCTCTGAAGAACAATGTTTTATCTGGGGTTATTACAAAGAACTCCTTTGACGGATTAACTCAGCTGGAAGTTATCGAACTCAGCGAAAACTCGTTCACCGGGACACTTGAAGCGTGGTTCTTCCTGTTGCCAGCACTCCAGCAAGTTAACCTATCCAATAACACCTTGACACGCGTCGGGATCTCGAAGCCAGTGGATGGCAGAAGCGACCTGGTGGCGGTTGATCTGGGGTTCAACAAGATCCAAGGGTACTTGCCCGTGAATTTCGCTGATTATCCGATGCTGTCGTCTCTGTCGATGCGTTACAACCGATTACGCGGCGGTATCCCATTGGAGTTCAGTCACAAGAAGTCTTTGAAGAGGCTGTTTCTGGATGGGAACTTCTTGATTGGTAAAGCACCGATAGGATTTTTCAGTGGTGACGTGCCGGTCGCCGGTAGACTGGGGGATAATTGTCTACAGGGATGTCCAGTTTCTTCTCAGCTGTGTTCTCCTTCCCAAAAATCTTACTCTGTGTGCAAGCAAGCTTATGGTAGAAAGCCAAGGCCTTAGTGTTGTTCATATTATTATTATTATTATTGTTTATTACTACATATTTTTGTTTGTTATTCTGAAAAAACGTAAATTATGTGTATTGAAAAAAAAAAAAAAAAAGTAAATGAGATATAGAAAAGTTGTGTAATGTTTTGATTGGATTAGTTGTTTAATGATGGTGAATGATGATGATCCTTGAAGTTGAAGTAAAAGGGTTACCTTTTGTGTCACACTCACCAAAAGCAGAAGCTGACCAAGGACAGTTATGATTATGAATTCAACACCATTTTAATGTGGTAAAAAAAGATTCACGAAGTGAAAGTGAGGTGGTTTTTTTTTTCTCGGCAATTTTTAATTTTTTTTCTTTTTCAAGATAATAATAATAATTTTTATTAATCTATCTTTATTTTTTTTATTATAATAGAAATTTATAATTATCATTTTTCGAGGGAACAATTTAAGATTTACCCTATATAATAATAATAATAATAATGTGAACAGGATGCAGGTGAAAATTTGGAAACTTTGCATGTGTCATTTTCTTCGTTTTCAAAGTATTTGGTGGATCCTCCGTTGAAAGAGTGGCAAGTGGCAAATGACAATGCGGGGGCATATTAATTCCACGCCATATGATTAGAGCATTAATAATACTGCATTAATGCTTCTACAAGCATTAACCCACTGAATGCCGTTAATTAACTGCAATTTTTTTTTTCAGCTGGACACTAGAACTATTGACACTTTTTTTTTTAATTTTGTTATATACATATTGTTATTGATATTATATCAGATATTACAATTATAATATTTACAATCGTACTAAACAACTGAGACCACCGCCATATATTAACCCACTGAAGCACTTGCCCTGATACTTTAAATCATCTCTAATATTCGAGGGGTGCCTACTCCACTCACATTTAATAAAGTAGAGATTGTCTCAATTTAATTAGTTAATAATTGAGAGAATATTGAAACTAACTTCCATAATGTTGTTATGGAGGCTCGAACCCTTGTACTCAACATTGTAAGTACAAGACTTCTTCCATTGAACACTCTTCTTTTACCACACTTGAAAATGAATTAATTCTAGTTCTGATGAGAGATTCATATTTTCTAATTTGTGGAAAGAGCTCTCGGATTTAATCCCCACTAAGCACGTCATTTAAAAGAAATAAAAAATTTTAATTGTGACTAAACTCTGAATCCAGATTAATTGGGGTCTAATGCAGTTGCCGAACACCGGATGACTTACACATAAAAAGAGATTCATATTTTCTTGTTAATATTCGTTAAGTACGAGGTAAATTTAACACGTATTAGGCATGCATCATAATTGAACCACGGGTGAAAAAAAAGCTGAGCTAAAGATGCCGGCAGTACATGGGAACGTTAGGTAGTCCTACGGTAATGAAAGGGAGGAGAAATAATAAAAGGTGAAAAGGCTTGTTGCGAGGACAATAATTGAAGGGATGGAGGGAGGGGACCTGCGCTTCAAAATGTGAGGAGAATATTGTTTGCAGAAAGTCTAGATGCCACCCACTCCCCCCATTTAAGGGCCCTTTTACAACTGGTACTTGCGGACCTTTATTATTTTCAGAAAGGCAGAGTTAAAAATATCTAGGATGCATATGCAAGACAATTGCACGTGTCCCTTCGCCTAAATTGTAATAACATACAGAATTCGACAAACCATAATACTTGTCCTCGGATCTACTGAGCATATTTTTACCAAAAACGATGAGTGTGTATTAATTTTGAATGATAATGTAAATCATTGCAGGGCTAGCGCTTGTAATTCTCCCTTCGTCTGAGCTTAAATTTCAAGCCAATTCTTGACAAATCAGGAATGATAAAGCAAATAAAGATAACTTCAAGATGACGTTTCTGGGTCCAAGTTTCCTGTCTCTCTCTCTCTCTTCTCGAACGAATTAAATACTCTCTGCTGCATAGCTTGATTGATGATGACATTTTATAAACCCAGAATTCAAGATTCGGGTCCGTCCTTGAGACTAATATAAGATTCTTTTCTACTTTGATCTTCTTTATCAAGCAAGCTGGCAAAATCTTTATCTCAATTTTTATAATATCTTCTACTTTTATAAACATTCAATCTGGTCGTCTAAGATTTTATATTATATCATAACCTCCCTAAGAGACAACTATTGAGTATTGATATTTATTTATAAATTATAACATATAAAAATTTGTCAGCATATAGTATCTATTCTATGTTCACATTTGAAGGTTGGTAGGAGACAAATGCATCCCCGGAAAGGTTTACCTTTGAATTTTTGAGCATGCGTTGGTTCAACTAATAACTAATACCTCAATGTGACAAATACCAGCTCTCAAGATGCTTCTTCCTAACTTTCAATTCAACCCAAGATTCCAATGTTACGTCTTAAAATCAGAGGCTATATTATATTCATTGCCCAAACAATCAACAATCAAGAGAGTGAAGTCTGAATTTCCTCATTAAAGGAAAAACAAGCAGCTTGCAGCAAGAGGATTTGAGAATGCTCAAGGAAATAAGAGACCAAAGAAGTTGATATCAAATAAGCAAGTGTTTTGAACCAAAATTAGAAAACTTCTGCACATAGTGTATTTGAAAATCCGCAATTACAATGATGTGTTTGAAAACTCGCAATTACAATGATGAACCCTAACCTAAACAGCATTCCTTCATACATGTGCGAATAAAAACATTGACAGATGATTCCTTGAACATACATATATTCAGAAGTAAGAAGTATTGAAGATTAAACTGTATTCACCGTGTCTGCAAGGCAGCGCAGTATGCATCCCAAACCAGCCTTCTCTGTCAGCTTTTCATGTATCCGCAGGCACTGGTCACAGGTGGGGCGATCACCTGTAGATAAACCCCTATAGAGGTACCTGTAAATCATGATAAATATTAAATAGGTTAAATTTTCAGAAAAGGTCATGAAACCTGAAAAAATGGTGGAAAGAATCACCCCTAAAGTTTATATATAAAATAAAGGGCATATTTAAGTCAACACCAGAATCTAGCAAAGTATCAAATCACTCTCCTTGAAAAACCATAACTAACAAGATCATTTTTTTTTTAAATACCCATTAAAAATGCTAAAGAGCAAGCAAGAATTATCTCTTTCTAGTGGCAATCCCAATGGTCCACAATGACTGTTTTCTCCAACATACAAGTGGGTCACCAATACTTATGTCCCAAGGATAAATAAGTTTACCTCATTGGAGATGCCCAACCAACTATAAATTAGTGATTAACAGGTCCCAATTCAGCCATTTCCTTGGGTGGTCTTGGCTTATATGGTGTGATACTCTGAAGATTCACCTATGTCGATTGAATAGTGCTTTCATTTCTCCTGTCCCTTTCCAGTTGCAATGTAAACTATATCCTAATTTTTACCAACTCAAAACAGGTGACTTCCTACTCTGCTGTTTTAAGGCAGTGTAGCCACATCTCTTCAATCTTGGTACAAAACTGAGAGTCCAATCACTAAAATTCTTACCATTCCTCTGCTATAAAAATATTTTCAGACCTTCGTAATTCCCCCTTTAATGATATCCCAACATTTTTAAAATAATACCATAGAAAACCCTTAAGGACACATTTGTCCTTGTTCTAGCCATGTTCAGCCTGTTTTATCCTCTTCAACTATTCTTTCCAGCTAGCTGCCTTGATTTAGTTTTAATTATTCCTAATCCAGGCCTAAATTTTTGCTAGTCAACTATATGAAATAAGATTATTGAAATTTTTTAATTAATCCATCATACAGCGTAGAACTACTCCCAAACCCCAGCTCATTCTCCCTTTAGTTAATTACATATAAATTTTGAATTACTAGTCCCTTCTTTTTCCAGAGAAACTTTAGCCTTCTCCCTTCTTTTTCCATGCAACTTTACCCCTTCTGCCTCCAAATCAGAAGATCAATTCCTCGAGTGGATAACTAAGCATTGATCTATTCTTTCCTCTTTGTTTTGTCATCCCCAAATTAACTTTGATCTTTACTAACTCTCTAACTCAAATCCTCTCATGTAACCAAAATCTGCCTTATGTTTAAAAACCTCCCTCCCTTTCAAGGAAAACATAAACCTTTCAATTATGCAGCAAACAGCTCCTGATTGAAGTTAGACAATGTGAACCTAGTTCCGTGAAAAACAGTAACTTTTAAATTTACACATATTACAAAGTACCAAAATCCCTATTCTGCCACAAGGTCTTTCTGAACTGCATCTAACTATATTAAACACCAACCTCCACAACCTTTAGCATTGCAATCGCAAACACCAGAAAACACTAGATGACATTGTAGCCCCAAATTTCGATTGGTACACAACTTTTTTCTACTGAAATAGTAATAACATTCAACATGGTCACTATAGACTTGATCACCTGTCACATAGCAAAACGATTACTACAACTGACCAGCACATAGAATTGGTAAATTTCAAGGTAAGACGCCCCTTTGGGCAAAACAAATATAATGCCATATACTCTGCAACAGAACGTATCAACAAAAGCATCAAATGAAAGCTAAAATTTGTCAATTGTCAAGTCAAGCTACAGTTAGTGCATGAAAGAAAGAATTATTAAAAGAACTACCCACAAAAACATAAATGGGGTTAAGGAAACTACAAAGAAGACAAAATTAGATAGAAAATTGACTCTAGAATCATAATTTGGTGAACTAAATTAGATAATCAAATGGACATACTTCATGAGGATATCATAGTACTCAGGATCCAAAGAAGAGAACATGAAATCCACATCTTTTATAGCCATGAGTGCTCTGTGAACAACTATCCAATTTGCTGACTGCAAAACCACCCCCACAGTTCACTTGATTAATAACAAAAATCATCCCACCAAAAAGAAATCATTAAAAAAAATGAAGATAATAGTAAAGATAGAACCTTGCATCGCTCATCTTGAGTTTTAGGAGGAGCGCCTTCAAGGGCTGTTTTAAGAGCTTCTATTGGCTTACCCCTGATATCAAAATTTAAGAATTATAGTAAAAGTTAGGGTTTTTTAAAATTAAAATTCGAAGAAATAGAGAGGCTGAAAAAATGTTACTGTTTTAGTAGGCTTTCGATCTTGCGAGATTTGTGTTCGATTCTTATGATAATTGCCTCTGCATTGTCTGCTTCAACGAATCCCTCTGCTCCCGCCATTCCTTTTCTCTGTTTTTGAAACACGGTTACAGGTTAACAGAACTCCAGTACTTTTTCTGCAGAACGTCGAAAATATTTTCCCGAGAAAATGTTCAAACGTTTTAGAATTATCAAATTTGGTTGTAAAATTTACCAATATAACAAATTAGTCCATAATGCATTAATGTTGCGTTTACTTGTCAGCAACCGGAATGAGCTGGAATCCAAATAGACTGTGATAGGAATGAGTTGAAATGTGAATGAGAAATAAGAATTAAAATAAGTTGTTTACTTGAGCTACAGCAATCGGAATGAGAATGGACTGAAATCTCATTGATATGTTTATTTTATCTTGGAATTAGAATTGGAATAAGTTAAATTATTACAAGTTACTAAAATGCCCTTAGTTAATTATAATAATAACTATCATCATCATCATCA
Organism: Citrus sinensis; assembly: GCF_022201045.2. Classification (NCBI taxonomy): domain Eukaryota; kingdom Viridiplantae; phylum Streptophyta; class Magnoliopsida; order Sapindales; family Rutaceae; genus Citrus; species Citrus sinensis. The sequence goes on along the minus strand of NC_068563.1, from coordinate 2,688,691 downwards.
TCATCATTATTATTTATGATTTTTATTATTATAAAAATGATTGTTAATAATAATAATATTATTAAAAATAATATCATTAATAATTTATTAAAATACCCTTTATTAATTATTGTCATTTGAAGATGATGATGATAATGGTAATGATGATGATGATGATGATGATGATGATAATTAAAATAATAAATAGATAAAAAAATATAATAATTAAAAAATTAATAACAATAACAACAATAATAATAAATTTTATAATATAAAAAATAATTAATAATTATAATAATGATATTAATAATAGTAATTAAAAAATAATTAATAATAATAATTAATAAATTAATAACAATAGCATCAACAACAATAATAGTAAATTTTATAATAATTAAAATAAACATAATTAACAGTAATAATTAATAAATTAATAACAACAACAACAATACTAGTAAATTTTATTATTATAATAATAACAACAACAATAATAGTAACAATAATAACTGAATTTCATAATAATAATAAATTTTCAGTTTTTTTTTCAATTTCCAAAGAGCGTATTTTGGGTATATTTAAAGTGTAGTGGGGATAATTTTGTCATTTCAGGGAATGGGTTCCCATTCCCAACCCCCTCTTAAGGAATCACAATTCTAGTAATCAATCCAAAATTTATGAGGGGCTCACGAAATTCATTCTCATTCCCAACTTTAATTTAATAAGTAAACAAGTTATTTATTTTGATTTCTCCATTTCAATTCTCATTATGGGTAAATAAACACAGTATAAATTCTTTTATAACACTCTTCTCTTAATCCATACCCACGTGAGGAATTGTGAATTCGATCATTGTACTTTTAACCCATCTTTTCAACTTTATTTGTAATGAGACTTATGTAAATGAAATCCAATAATTTTTTTTTCTCTTACGTTTTTAGATTTTAGCCACACACATCATAGAAATAAATAATTATTTTTTGATATTTTATATCGTAAAGAGTGGACTATATGGTAAGCACTAAAATATGCATATCAAATTTGTAACACATTTTAAAAAATTGTTGATTCACTTCCTTACAGTCATTAAATAAATCAACTAAATATCTATTTAATTACTATTTTTATCAATTATTTTCTTACATAACGTATGGATCAATGAATTTATATGTCTATTTATACGTCATCATATTATAAAATTATCAAAAATATACAAAAGCTTGGTTTTCATTTGTCTTTCTTTGAATCCATTCCTTCATGCGTTTGGCATCACCACTCCCTTCGATACTCGTGATTGGTTTTTGCGGTCTAGACGGATTTTATGGACTATCATGAGACAAATGGGTGATTTGGTAACCTACTTGTAACTTTTATAAACTACATGGGCAGATGTGATAAATTTTAATCTTATTTTTGTAGTGGGCCAGAAACTAAAGCGCAGAATGTGGCCCAACCCAATCGATTTTGACCGGGCTGGCGCCATCACAAAGCGAAAAAGCCTCCCGTTCCGCTCTCTGTGTTTATCGTGTCCGTAGCTGATTGTGAATCTAAAACCCTAATTTTGTTTTGCTCTAAAACCCCTTATCCCTATTCTGCTAGACTAAAATAATGGGAAAATCAAGCGCAAAGTAAGAATTGGTCGCCTTTTTTTTTTTTTTTTTGGTTCTGTGGGATAATTAATATATAAATTTTGTGGGTTCATCCGTTGGTAGATAAAATTTTTGTTTTTTGGCTTACTTATCTTACTCAAAATAATTTGATGCAGAGCAGAATCATCGACTAAATCCGATCGCAAATTCGAAAAGAAGCTCCAGTTTTATTCCAGTGAGTTTGAATTCTAAAAACGATATTAAAAAAAATTAAAAATCAATAGTTTTATCTGTTAATTGACTGGAAAATTGCTAATTTATTTTTTGCTATCGTTTTGTGCAGAGGTTAGGGATACTGTTGCTTCCTTGACTGCCAAAAAGGCCATTACAAAGGTGATGATGTTACTTTCAAACTATTTTCTTTGTTTTTCTTCAACCATCTATTGAATTGCTGCTGTGTTTTTGAACTCCCTGAACCCCGAAAATGCACGTTTCTTTGAGCAACTTCCGCATGCTGCAACATTAGTACATGGAGAGATGAGGGGAAAGTGGTGTACTTTTCATGGAAAATTTTGACCAACGGTGTCATGTCAAGTAAAATTTCATTAAGGGAAAGCTTGAACCGAGTTGATATTTTTATTTCCTTTACTGAATTTGTTAATGACATAGCACACTTTGAGAGGACTAATAACTCGTGTTTGCACTTCATAAAGCAAAAGATTTCAAGGCAGACCAGTATCCTAGCCGATAGCTTTGGCACTGATACGCAGTTGAATTCTCTGTTGTTATGGAATGTTTAAAATATACGGCCTTTTCTTGACGTAGATGCATGATTATATCTTCATTTTGTATCAACTTTTATTTTAACAGCTATACCTCTCAACTTTTAATGATATAATGTGTGAATGCTTACCTTTAGCTATAAAATCGCTTTACCTTTAAAGTTATACATCATGTGTAGTATGAGCTAATAAAACTAATTTGTTTAAACAGAAGAAGAAGCTTAGAGGCCGACAAAAGAAATTGAAAGTATACAACCTCTCCACTCTCTCAGAATCCCTTCCAGAGTTAAAAGCTCCTCGGCAACCAATTCCAGCAGCCGACTTAAAGTTGAACTGCAAAGCCAGGCAAAAACTAATGTGCGTAGTTCAAGGCTATATTACCCTGTCAAATTTTCTTATGCCATATTATTTTTGTGCTTCACTTTTGTACTTGTCTATCATGACATAGAAGTAATGGGTGCGTTTTGATTAATAGATTGAAGGAAGGGAAACAGTTGAGCACAGTTCTCAACCATCCTGCTTTCCAGGTGGATCCATTGGCTGCCATTAATCAACATTTAGAGAGCACACAACGTGTTTCGGATGAGAAACCGAAGAAAAAGATGAATAAAAATGGAAGTAAAAAAAGAAAGGGGAAGTCAAAGACTTCAGATAGAGCTCAATCTATGGATGTCTGACTTATGAGTCCACGACTTGGAGAATATGCCAACCCCACCCCCACCCCCACCCCTGACCACCACCACCACTCCGCAACCCCCACAGAAGAGGAAATGTACTCTTTTGTATCTTCATTTGTTCATTATATTATCTTTTTTGAAATTATAAAACTGCACTATGTTGCAAAGTTTTGTGTTTGATTTATGATCAAATTTTGTGCATTGAACTATCATGAACGACCTTTCAAAAATGAAGGGGAAAAAAAAACTATCACAAAGGACTGATCATCTTAAAATTGTGCATTGATTTTGTGCAGTTTTTGTATAACTTATTAACATGCCTGGTACAAGTCTACTCCACATCTTTTAGCAAATGCCATCGCAGCATCAATTCTTCTGCGGTTGATTATAACAGCATTATTCTTCATCAAATAAATAGCCGGCTTAAGAACTCTGTTTGCTGCTTGTCAACCAATGGTTCAAGCCATATACCAAGGGGCTGTTTAAGTACTTAATAGCTGTGTGATACATGCTTGGCCCCAACATTTTCCCAATTCTATCAAGAGAGATGAAGGCCTCGTTCAATCGGTAGAGTTAATCTCTCCATTTTTGTTAACGAAACCAGTGAAGCTGTGATGGTCAGTTTTTCACTGAGATATTGTTGGATAACCAATCAAGACCTTCATAGAGACCCTGGCCAGAGATTGCAGAACAACTCTGGATAGACCTGAATAAGAAGATTCACAAAACATCACCAATCAAAGCATTAGCTCTGCTGTCGCCATTCTATTCCCAGCATTTTAATTGTAAAATATATCACACGAATAAAATCTAGGAACTGATTATAATCACCCCAGCTTATAGACTACTAGTTTAGTATTTCAACAGATGTCCATCAGTCTGTGAAAAGCAATGATTAGAAGCTAGTTTTTACCAGCGACGCTGACCAAGAGAGTAAAGTTCAAGTTTATCCGCAACTTCAGCAGTAGGCATAACATTTGGTAAATCTTGCTTGTTGGCAAAGACAAGTAGTGCAGCATTGCTCAGCTCATTCTGCAAAATGGAAATGGGAATGCAAATATTGGTCTTCATGCTCAGCGTGGAACTTGGAATGATCCAAAAAGTGAAATTCATCAAAGGGACTAAGATTATAGTGAAAGATTCTTCTAATATTGACAAGTAAACAAATTATTTTTTCAGAAATTATGAGCTTACTAACATCACTCAAAATCCGATGCAGCTCATTCCGAGCTTCTGAGATTCTTTCTCTGTCACTGCTGTCCACCACAAAGGTAAGTCCAAGTGTGTCCCGGAAGTAATGTCTCCATAACGCCCGTATCTGTTTACATAATAGAGCAAGATTAATCTTTGCACAATTTTCCCGTAAGGGAAATGAAACGTCAATCTCATTGAAATCTATATCAAATGAAATATTCTGTTATTTCCCTTATATTCAACCACATATACTTGCACCAGAAGTATCTTTTTGTAGAACCTCTGGAAATATGCAGCTCATTTAACTACTAATTCAAATATCTAACAATGGAAATGAATCAATGATATTAGCTTTAGTACCTTGTTTTGACCTCCTACATCCCAGACACAGAAGCTTTTATTTTTGTACTCGACTGCCTCTACATTAAAACCTGGCAATTAACAAATGAAGCAAGAGATCATCATTAACTTATTTGAAGATGGAAAATTTTGAAACGAGAGCAAATTAAGAAGAGAAATCACCCCGTTTAATGAAGGAAGAATCAACCCAGAAAGATCATCTTATATCTCAAAAGTATAATAGAATAAAATTTTGTGCAAAAACAGTTTTTCTGCTCAAATATACTAAGGTTTATTCCTTATTCTGGTCATTATTATATGGTTATAGTTAACAATGTTATAAATAAGAAGTTTATATGTTGTTCATAATGATTTTATGGATTTTATGCTAACAAATGTGAAGTCACCGTGTGGGAGACCAGTCAGACTCAAAGATGTAAATAAACAGAGAAAAAAAGAAACAACAGCTATATATAGGGAGAGAAAGAATCAGACGTAAAGGCTGAAAAAAATTATCAAAGCAAGAGTTAGAAGGGCAGACACCGATTGTTGGTGTAGTTGTAACGATTTCTCCAAGCTTCATCTTGTACAGAATTGTTGTTTTCCCAGAAGCATCTAGACCCACCATCAGAAGCTTAATTCTACATTGTGGAAAGAACCTCTTTGTAAGTCTAGATATGAGTTTGCCCATTGCACAATTGATCAAACTAAAGAAACATACTCAAAATCGAGAACAAAAATATGAAGAATTGATTTTCCGGTGTGACAATCTTCGAAGGTTTCAAAAGAAATGGCACTAGAAAGGTGAAGAGAATAAGTTCTGATAGAAGTAAAGAATGAAGCTGATTTGGTCTCTTGACTAATAGCAGTTGTTGCCAGGACAATTTAAAACAATAGTGGGACTAGACGAGATTCTGTCTGCTGTATGGCTGGAGGTTGAAATATAATATGCTCATAACTTTCCGAAAAGCCAAGCATACACTTGTCCATACATGAAACAAAGACTAAGCACCATGGATTGATTCTTTCGATCATCTTTTGCAATAGATCTTTAAATCAGAAACCAATCTAATCATTGCACCAGATGCTTTACTCGATTATCAGAAGTAATCTAACAGAAGCTCTTGCGTTAAACCAACTTTTGCGATATTGAGCGGGAGCATATGTAACAGTAAGTTAATTCATGTAATGAAACAAAAAAATTAGGAAAGTCTCAACATAAAAATTTCCATTATGAGTACATTTTTCAAGTGTCAGTTTGAGACAAAATTGCAATTAATGAACAAAAGATGTAGCTATTAAGTATCATCAGTAAGACTTTACAGACCAAAAAGCAACATCCAGTGTGATTAATTCTCAGAGGCAGATTGGAAGATGAATACTGCCGTTAAAACACCAACTAATGCTGTAACTGCCAAGGCTGCTGTTGGCAAGGGTGATGTAAGCCCAAAATTCTGCAAAACAAAAAATAGACATGGATGTAGTTATATAATTGCTCATAAGTGCTTTTATATTTTGAGTAGGCTTTAAGTGCTGAAATTAGGGACTCAGAGAATTTCAGGCATGGATTTGAAACCAACAAAATGGAGAACAGCAAAGAAATCATTAAATTGAAATCATTTGCCCAGGATTAGACCCATCAACTCATTATTGTCTTCGCCACCCTGAGTTTGGCATTTTCAGACAGTGGGTAAAAAATATGTCAATTATGTGTGTGAATTTATATTTTTCTTTTTCTCAGGAGGGGGGGAGGTGGGCGGAGGTATTCTGTGCCTGTACAATGTATTGCGAAGCTTCCATCCACTCTACATTCTAAGCTCTTCGACAAGAGTAGCTTCTTTGAGAAGCATATCTTTCAAGGGGACAAAACTTGTTAAAGCCTACTTTGTCTAAAGCACAGAAAGAGGAAGTGCTTTCTATTTGCTCTCTTGTGTGCCTGATATTGAAGCCCAAATGCATTAAAGCGAAAGGAGTAATTCACATCAGGCTAAAGGTTTCCTCCCAATTAGGCAATCAAACAATACATAAGCCAAGAATATTCTGGGTTCATTACTAATCAAGTCGTTCTACCCTTAGCATTCTTTGTTTTTGATTTGTCTTTGTTTTTTTACCCAAAAAAAAAAAAAACTATATCATTTACTCAACTCCGTTATTTCTGGCCTTATATAAGTGTCTAGTATATTATCTGAACCGGATAGGTTTCTAATTCTTTGTTAACAATCAAACAATTCTGAGCTATATCACGTTAACTGGCAAAAACATCAAGAATGATACTTAAAACTTATGTTTGCATCTGAAAGGCAATAGTTTATTGGATCAGAATTAGAAAACACACAAAGAGCATGTCATACCTCCAGAAGTCCCTTGCCAGTTGATATTTCAACACTAATAGCCACTGCAAAGCCAACCATTGCAAGCCGACCCAGCCATACATCCAAACTGTTACGGCCCTTGGTACCCTGCTCACATCTTATTGTAACTGAAGTTGCTTTCTGCAAACACTTCCTTTGAGGAGAAATTCTCCATACTATTGAAATGAAAGACAGCATCAAGTATAAGACCAAATATCTTAACACTAATGGACATAGAAATGGTAAAAAAACATTTCTAGACATGCATTATATTGATTGCTATACAGTCCCAATTTAAAACAGAGCCTTCAAGAAAAGTGAATATCATTCGCAGCACAAAGATTTAAAGTACAGTTGCTAGTGCCATGCTTCTACTTGATTTCGAAAGCACAACTTCTAGTGTGCTTCAGGAAACAACCATTACCCCCCAACTAGTGATTCTATTCCAAAGAGCTGTGGAATAAAAGCCAGAACACCTAAATCCAAACCATAACTTGAAGCAAAACATTTAAGATCAATCAAAGCTCTAGGTCAGTGCGCAAAAAGACAGTTAGTCCAACTTCACATAAATATCTGTGGGTTCTTAATTCTTATGAATACGCAAGGTTTCCAAGACCTCATTAAACTGATAATATTGACGAGAATGTTATAGGCTTAGAGCCACAGCATATATTCATAACAAATGGAAGCAGCAATCCTTACAAAGTGGAGAGCCAGTGGCAAAAGTGGTCCCAATTCTAGCATGACTCGACGTGGGTAATCGAGAAATGGTGCGAGTCTTCGCCGAACTGAAAGCAAAAGCATCTGCAACATTAAAGACAAAAAACCAAGTATATGAGATTAGTGAAACTGTAAAACTTAGAGAAGGATACAGAGAAGAGAAGGTACCACTAACGGAGAGGGAAAGAGAAGCTGAGACTTGGGCTAACGCCATTCTTTGGTGAATTTGCAAGGCGAGAATGAACTAGACAACCTCTCAATATCTATCTAGTCTCTGTTGGAAAGATGACCAGGCATTTGAGAGAGTGAGAAATTGACACGTGTCTTGTTTTGTCCTTTTAGCTACACCAGAATTTTTATTCTAGAAGTAATTCAATAAGTTAATTTTGCATGACTATACATTCTTCCCTTTTACGAGGAGAAAATGTTCGACAAATACAAGAAAGTTATTAGTCACTACTAACACCACTCCTATTTCTACTAAAACCACACCAATTTTCATCTTGGAAATAGCCATTTTCATTTTAACCTCTTCCCCCCTTCTCATCTTTTCTCAGTCACTTCCATGCAACTTGTAAAACACTACAACAGAAGAAAATACCAATTAAAAGTTAAAGCCACTTCCTCTTTCTTCTTGTTCTTCCACCTTTCATTTTGATAAAATTTCTTTAAAAAGCTAATCTTTAATGGCTGCCTTATCAATAGGGACCCACCTCTCTCCACTGCAGCAATTCAAGAAACGTTCACTTCACTCTCCATCTCTCACTTCTGTGTCATCACTTCACTCTTTGTCTAGCTTTGATACTTATCAATGTAGAATTAGAGGTCCAAGATTGCTTGGCAATGGGGTTCTTGCAAGAGCTGAAGATAAGGCAAGAGAGTCTTCTTCTTCAATTCAACAAGAAGCTCAACAACAACCCAACAATCAAAAGCAGTTCCAGGTTCTCTTTTACATTCTTTGTCATGAAAAGTTCAAGTCTTTATGAGTAGCCAGTTGCGCTTTCCTTCATGTTTTGCAAATTTTGTAGTTATTGATTGGCGATTTGATTAAGCATGTATAAAGACAGCTCAACTTTTTTGAATGTTTGTGTTCTTGTTCTCCTGGTTTTGGTAAATCATTTTTTTCTTACTCAATATTCAATTTTTAAGACAGCCCGTTTATCTATTTTGCTAATATATGAATTCGGATCAATATATTGTGTAGGCGTGGGTGAATAAGAAATAGCTCCTATTGTCTGTTAACGTTTTCATTTTTTGAGATTACCCATTTCTTTGTTTAGCTATTTCATGAATTTGGGTGAAGGACATTGGTTAAGCATGTGTAATTCTGGATTAAAAAAATTTATTAAGTGGTGTTAAAAGTTTTGATTAAATTCATGGGAGTAGTTTGGAAGTTTATTAATTTTTGAGGTTTTGCATCTTAATTTGAAATATTTTGCAGTCAGTTCACAGATGCAATCTTGGCCCATTAAGCTGAAAATTTAAGTTGTTTTTTGCTTAAATGCCAGCTTCAGATTGGCCGTCAGTTGCTGCAGGGCAATGTTGAAAAGCTATTCAATTGTTATAGCAGTGTCTATTTGTTTATGGAGTTCTGAGTTGAAGTATGTAACAAGTCCTACTTGGTTTTAAATTGTTAAGGAGTGAATTGGATGTCACTATGAAAAATGTTATTATCATTTATGCTGCATCTTGTGTCTTCCTGCCAGTTGTGTTGCTTCACATTGACCCTTTAGGTTGTAATCAGGAACTGGAATCATCATCTGGAACATGTGATCCTTTATGTTCACTTGATGAAACAAGCTCAAGTGATTTTGAAGCCAATTACCAACCAAAGACTGATTTGCTGAAGGCTCTTGCAGTGTTTGCAGCAGCTATCACAGGGGCAGTTGCAATAAACCACTCATGGGTTGCTGCCAATCAGGTTTATCTCCGTCTTGTCTGGGTTTTGTTTTCCAGGTTCATATGGCTTAGTTGTCTCTGAGTAGAAAAAGCACACATATTATTTTCAGTTGGTGTGTGACATGTTTTAGTTGATCTGATCGAGTTTCTGTAAATAGGATCTTGCGATGGCACTGTTATTTGGAATTGGGTATACAGGGATCATTTTTGAAGAGTCTCTGGCTTTCAATAAAAGTGGAGTAGGACTATTGATGGCTGTGAGCTTATGGATAGTGCGAAGCATTGGAGTAAGATTCATAATTTATACTAACCAGTTGAAATTACCACTGAGGTGGGAATATCATTTAGATGCTTACTCACAGTCCCTCTTACTATCAATTGCTTTCATATGTACCAAAACTTCATATATCTAATAAGGTTTAGCATGTATTCAACTTTGGCTTTTCATTCTGTTGATTCTCTGTTTTTCTTGGATATTTTATGAAGATCGAGAACCTATGTTGCCTATTGATTTTGTTTTACAATTATTTCCTAATTTTAATGGTTTTAATGGCTTTCTATCATAGAAATTAGTATGATAACACAATTAATGACTGCATGTTGTTCGAGGATTAACAAAATTTGAAGAATATCCATGGAGTTGTTGCTTCAAATAAGTTTTATTTACCATCTTCTGATTGTGCTGGCAACATTTCCTTTTACTTGATTTTCAATATTCATTATTGCTTGAACAGTATAATTAAGTACTTTTAATAAGACCAGTGTAACCTACGCTTCTTTAATGACACTTTATGTATTAATGACTAATTGCATTCATTCAGTTAGATCTATTTGTTTTGAGGTTTTCTTTTTCCTCTTAAATATGTATTCCCGTTTCTCTAGTTTTGGTGTTTGGAGTTTTAACTCATTTGAATTTCTTGAGTAGGCTCCTTCGACTGAAATTGCTGTGTCCGAGTTGTCTCGTGCATCTGCAGAAGTCAGTGAAATAGTTTTTTTCTTGCTTGGTGCGATGACCATTGTAGAGATAGTGGATGCTCATCAAGGATTTAAGCTGGTTACTGACAATATAACTACTCGAAAGCCTCGTACTCTGCTTTGGGTGGTGGGTGCTTTATTTCTGCTGCATGGCCATGTCTGCAAATGCTCTGTAACTAGAGACAAATTCCATATTGCATCTATTAAACCTTCTTTCGGTTCCCCATAACCATAACATGCTGTGAAATGAGGCATCTTGTGAAATACTTAGCAGTTTAGCCATCTTTTTTACTGTATGCTTCACAAATCGCCTCATGAATAAGGGCATTTGACCTTTTATTCTGAAAATTGCAGATTGGCTTTGTGACCTTTTTCCTTAGTTCAATCCTAGACAACTTGACATCTACCATTGTCATGGTTTCTTTGCTGAGAAAACTAGTACCTCCCTCAGAATACCGCAAGTAAGTTCTGGCTCTTATACATTCTTTGTGACATGCTAAAAAGTATTCTTGAGCACTTCCTGTTCCTGATGCTAGTCTTTATCATGTCTTGAAATTCATAATTTCCTACTCTATTTTTAATAAGATATTGTCAAATGTTTGGTAGTCTGAGTCTGATAATAGGGACATTTTTATGTTTCCAAAGACACCTTCATTCATTGTAGTCATCATCATATATTGACTTACATGGGTTTAAAATGTTCAATTTTTTGTGTAAATTGCTTCTGGCTTTTTCCTGCTTCCCTCTAATGGAATCTACTAAGTCAACTCTTTGTTAGTTCTCTTCAGTGTTCTGTTCTTTAAGAAGAAATGAACTATCGCTTGGCTCATTGAAGCTGCACTCACACATTTGGACTTCTTCTGCAGGCTTCTTGGAGCTGTTGTTGTAATAGCAGCAAATGCTGGTGGTGCATGGACTCCAATTGGGGATGTTACCACTACCATGTTATGGATACATGGTCAGATATCCACATTGCCAACAATGAAGGTCTTTTCTCTTCGCTCTGTAGCCCAAACATCTGTTTAGTGGGGTTTATGCATGATAGTAACTGTATTGTCTGCTAAAAATATTCTTCGTTTTCTTGATGCATATTAAAAAAACTTTTAGAAAGTAGATAAAATGAACTTGGGAAGTTCTGGTGAAACTAGTGGACAGACTTTTTCTGGTTTTCAAATTGCTCACTGCTAATATAATAAGTATGACTAGGATATGATTCACATTCAAAGAGTGCATTTCTGGTGACCTGATTGTGTTCTCAGATGCCTTGGTTAATTGAACTAGATATAGATGAGCCTTCCATGGAGCAGCTATAAATTGCAACTTTTATTCCCAGAAACAGAGCAACACTTTCCTCAAATGTGTTGATGTATACTTTCGTCTTACTCTGTCTCTCTCAAGGACCCTCCTTGTACAAGTCTGAGAAGTACTGCACAGGATCCTGCAATGAACCATCCAAGTTGAACCATGTAGCTGAAAGTTTGGATGGTTAAGTACAATTGCAAAGTTTTAGTTAACTCTGTTCCTAAAGTGAGTGGTGGAACTTACATTTCTTCAAATGTTAACTTTGAAGTAGGTTGAAATTAAGTGCTCACAGATTTGGAAAATTCTCTTCCTAACCGGCTTGATAATTAGAATGTGAAGATGAATCACAGTAAATCATCACATGTCAAGTATGAGGTTAGTGGAAGAGTTTAACACTACCCATGGTACATCTTAATGCGCTTGAAGTATACTCATCTGGGCATGCTTTGACGGTTTCACACATGATATGGACATTAGATAAGCTGTTTAATTGCCTCCTTGGATACAATTTTATTTCACTGACATATTTAAATGTTTTCTGTGCTTGCAGAGTTTGTTTATACCTTCGGCTGTTTCTCTAGCTGTTCCACTGGCTTTTTTGTCGCTGACTAGGTACTTTTCTTGATTTGTTAAACCAAAGCCACGGAATTTGAACTTTGGAAAGATTTGGTTAGCGTCATCTCACAGGATTAAATGATATGAGTTTCTCTTCTTCAATTCAGTGAAGTTAATGGGAAGGGACAGGAATCTTCCAATGTTTTGGCATCTGAACAGATGGCTCCTAGAGGACAGCTTGTTTTCGCTGTGGGTATTGGGGCACTGATTTTTGTTCCAGTGTTCAAGGCACTAACTGGTTTGCCTCCTTACATGGGTATTCTGCTTGGACTTGGAGTTCTTTGGATCCTGACGGATGCTATTCATTATGGTGAATCGGAAAGGCAGAAGCTGAAGGTACCACAGGCGTTATCACGGATCGACACACAAGGGGCCCTTTTCTTTCTTGGGATCCTTTTGTCTGTCAGCAGGTACAAAAACAAATCCTACCTGGTTCTCTGTTTCCCTTTAGGTACAGAAGATTGCAGTGTGCCATTAGAAGACCCCTAATTTGAAATTTGAAATTCTTGTTTTCCAGCCTGGAGGCAGCAGGTCTTCTCCGGGAAATTGCAAATTATCTTGATGCTCATATTTCAAATATTGACCTGATTGCAAGTGCAATCGGTGTCGTATCAGCGGTAATAGACAACGTTCCACTAGTTGCAGCAACAATGGGAATGTATGATCTTACCTCTTTCCCACAGGATTCTGAGTTTTGGCAGCTGATAGCATATTGTGCTGGTACTGGTGGGTCCATGCTTATTATTGGTTCTGCTGCTGGAGTTGCATTCATGGGAATGGAAAAGGTGGACTTCTTTTGGTATTTACGGAAGGTAATTGCTGAAGCTTTATGCTATCCTCTTGGATCAAAATTCTATTTTTTTTATTTACTATAAGAGCCATTCTCCTTTGTATAGGTGAGTGGCTTTGCTTTTGCTGGTTATGCTACTGGTATTGCTGCCTATTTGGCAGTTAACAGCCTTCATTTCTCCCTACCCACAACTCTCGCACAGGCACCTTTCCTTCCCGGTTCCTAGATGATAGTCCTGAGGTTTGGACGTTCTCTTTCTGATCCCACCAACGGGGTAATGTATTTCTCAAAATGAGGCTTCACACGAGATGAACACGGTGAAGAATGAGACTGGTAGAAGATGTTTGGCAATCTATGCATTTTTCTAATGGGGAATATAGAGAATTTAATGAACAGAAACAAAAAAATTAATTACGGTTATTATATTCAATAAATTGAGGTTTATTAGATCTTTATGCCCTCAAAGAAGCATTATGACAAGTGCAAAATGTAATGTTGGTTCACAGTCCAATAACATTTCTATCGTCTATTACCATCAAGGAACAGCTTGAGTTGCTCATCAAGGGCAGGCCTACCAGAGGAATATATGCTTTGCTCAAAGCAGGGATATTTGAACATTGTACCATATTTGAAATTTTTTTTATCAGATGAATCTTGAGGGCAAACGTCAAATGAAAAACAGAATGTCTATCTGAATAAAGTAGCATGGCTGAATGTTTTCTGCTATCGTCAAATACTCGAATTTCATCGATTGACTTTGACTTTGACTTTTTAGCAACGTGGAGTATTCTTCTTAAGGAAGATGATGGATGATCAAGCGACCGTAATCAAGCTGTGTTTGGTATTGTGGTTAGACAATCGTAAGTTAAAAATTGTTACACTAAAATATTTAATACACTTGCTAGTCTAATTTGGAGTTTTAGCCAAATCTTTTATTTTTTTAGTTACATTTTTTTTTAATTTAAAAATCATAGCACCTTAGCACAAAAAAGAGGACTTCAATATCTTTGTGTCATCTTTTGGCGAGCTTTAATCACGAGCAACCGAACTTAATTCCACATGTGATGTACGGTAATAAAATTGCTTCAGTTTTTTCCCGAGGGTTTTGTGAGAGTCAGTAAGCCTGAGAACCAATCATCCATGAAAGGAATCAAGAAATAAGCAGACTAAAGAAAACTTCAATTTAAGATGATAACAACTCGATTAAAGCACACAACAAACCCTTCTTCGCAAAGCACAATTAATTATTCATTTATCTTTCCTAAAACTGCCAGCCTAACAAAGAACAGTAAAATGAAAGTCCTAAGAATCGTGCACTACAATGCGGTAAAGACACCAATTTCTCTCTCTCCGAGGACGGAAAAAACAATAGCGTAAAATATTTGGATGTGGTGGTGACGCTGAGACACATTACAACTTAAGGAAAACAAACTCTTCTATGGCGGGAACATCGCCAATCTTTTTCAAAGTTTCTTTGCGGGGTTGTTCATCCACTCCAATTGCCATCACTGCATGCTTCCGGGGAGCAACCCTTCCAACACTCATGAAACTGACATTCACATTCTCACTTCCCAAAATACTTCCCACTGTGCCGATCATACCCGGCTGATCAACCTGTCTGCAGAGTATGATGCTGCCTTCCAAACTCACATCCACCTCAAAAGATCCTACCTTTGTCAAATGTGGAACTCCATCCTTCACTCGTCCCTCGACCTTGATCTCCCCAGACTCGGATATGGCACTGGCAAATTTTGATTCCACATTGGCAATCTGAACCTGGATGAATTCGAGTGGACTCTCAGGTGAACCATCTAGGAGAATTCGTTCTTCAGTTAACCGGAGGCCTCTCTGTTTGGCTGTGTAATCAGCATTAACTAAGTTCACAAAAACATCGGATATGGGCTCAATCAGACCCTTGGTGATCATGGCACGGAGCAATCTTGTGTCAAGGTCATCTGGGGCCCTCGAAGAAGCATACGACACTTTCACGGTTTTCACACCACTTCCTCCTGCTACCAGTTGGACAGCAAGCCGACCAAGTTTCTCAGCCAGTTCAACAAATGGTTTCAACTCTGTAAGGACCTGCAATTGAGAATAATGACAAGAAGTGAAAACTTATTCACCTTCAATCTTTTCTCCATCTTGCTAAGGCAGCCATTATTTGGATGTTGTTGAATAAAGGCTTTTTATTTGAGCTATGTTATCTCATCTGAACACTAAGATCAGGGAGAGTAAAACTGAGAACATAAGATAATACCTCAGCAGGAACCATTGGTGCATTAACTGCAGTGGCAGCAAGCTCTCCCTTCAAGGCTCCAACAACAGCCTCAGCAATTTCAATAGCAACTCCTTCCTGAAACCAAACCAAGCGATGCATGGTTAGATAACACTAAACACAGTTATAAAAATAAAATTAATACAAAAAAGGGCAGCATGCATCAAACTGATTATTAAACACACCTGAGCCTCCATTGTACTAGCACCAAGATGTGGAGTCACAGTAACCCTCTCATGCTGTACCAGCTTACTATCTGCTGGTGGTGGCTCCTCTGTGAAAACATCAAGAGCCGCCTGAAAAGAAGAGAAGCATCATTCACTCTTCTTGACAGCAAATACATTCATACTTCAAATTATGAGGAGGCTCACCTGAGCAACACGTCCAGAGTCCAGGGCTCTCACCAGAGCTTCTTCATCAATCACTCCTCCACGAGCAACATTAATAATTCTAACACCCTTCTTCATTTTTCCAAAAGTTTCATCATTGAGCACCTTTGAAGTAGCAGGCGTAAGAGGCATATGCAAAGAGATGAAATCTGCAGTCGCTATTGCTTCATCAAAGCTCACAAGGTCCACACCGATAGCACGAGCACGATCAGCTGGTGCATACGGATCATGTGCAATGACATGCATACCCAGACCCTTGGCACGACGAGCAACTTCTGATCCAACCTTTCCGAATCCCAATACAGCAAGTGTTTTACCCACAAGGGAGACACCCACATATTTGTTCCTTTGCCACTTTCCTAGAAATTAAAAAAAGATAAAAATAAAAGAACATTTCAAGAAACCAAACCTCCTTACACCAAAGTAGTAAACTATAACTCTACATTTTGTACTATCCTAATCGCAGATATGTTAGATACAGATGCTGTGAATTTACAGTTGCTGCATAAAGATCCCACCAGATCTCACAGTGTACTATAAGTTCCCATCAAGTCAATAAAGATGAGATAAAAAATAAAAACAATTTTTTTTCATTGTTTCGAGATTCTAAATCGGTTTTTCAGATTCTATTGGAACTTGTTAAGACTTTTGCTAATTATCACTCAAACACGACAATACATTTTACTTAAAAATTGCGCCTTTTCTTACTTTATAAACCCAAAGTTGGTCATTTAGCTTTTTAAATCTCCAACACGTTCGATATAATGCGGCAAAGAAACTCAAAAAGAAAACAATAAGCTATAAAAGCTCACCAGCCTTAACAGAGGCATCAGCCTGGGCGACATTTCTAGCCATGGCAGCCAAAAGCGCGATCCCATGCTCAGCAGCCGCAACGGTATTCGCCGTCGGCGCGTTCACAACCAAGCAACCAAACTCAGTAGCCGCAGCCAGATCCACATTATCAATACCAACACCGGCTCTCCCAACGACCTTCAACCTTCCAGCTGACGACTCGAACACGTCGCGATTGACCTTCGTGCCGCTGCGCACGATCAGCGCGTCGCAGAGCGAGATCTTCGTGCAGAGCTCCTCTGGCGACAAGTTGTATGCGCAGTCCACGTTGGCGAACTCGTTGAGAAGATCCAAGCCGGCCTGTCCGAGCTTCTCGGCGATCAAAACGGTCGGTTTTGAGGAGATGCCGTCGGCGGCGGCGGATGCGATTATTACGAGCCGCGGCGGGGCCCGCTTGTGGTTGAAGGAGACGGAGAATAGAGGGGAAAGAGAGTGTTTGGAAGACAGTGATAGCTTGAGGGAAGGCTGACGGAGGGAGGCAGCGCAGGAGGCTGCTGACGTGGCCATTTTTCGGGGTGGTTAAAGCGGCGTCGTATGGGGAGAGGGAGTGCAGTGGAGCGAGAGCGGGAGAGATGTATGGAGAAATATGAATTTATAATAGTGGCGTGTTTGGATGGTTGGTGAGATGGTGAGTGAGGCAGCAAACGAACGAGGGTTTTGTTCAGGTGTTGGTGTGAACCAGACACTGAAATCAGGGTTTATGCAAGCGTGTGTTGTGTTTTGCGCGTGGTTGTGGAGGTGGTAAAGCCTCATTTGCTCTGTTTTTTCATCTTGTTTTAGCAAAGTTGGTTTTGGTTTCCTTAATTATTAAAAAAAAAAAAGTTTTCGTTTGGTCGTGTATATTTTAGAATTTGTAATTTTTGACATTCTAATCTTAATCTAGAATAGTTTCTTTAAAATTTTTTTTATCTAAGCTAAAAACGTAATATTTACATTATTTGAATGATCAGTTCATTTATTTTTCCTATATATTTTTATATATGTTAACGTTTGAACTCATTCATTTTTACATATTTAATCATTTTTTAAAAATATTTTATTTGTAATTTTCATCATACAAGAGTTTCATGATAAATTTTATATATTTCACACTAAATAAAACTTTCACATCAATCATGGAATCATGATGGCACTAGGGCATAAATCTAAGTCTTGCATTATCAACATATCATTTGTTATATAACTAAGATGTTTTTGTTAACCGAAAAAATAATCTAGTTGATATAACTTCATGTAACGAAAGTAAAAGTTCAAGATAGGAGTTACATTTTATTAAGGAGTGTTTTTTTCAAGGAATTCATTAAATTTAAGAGATTACTAATTATTGGAACATTACACAATATGAGATTCCCTTTTAGTAATTGCCGCCATCTTATTATAACCTCACCAAATGAATAGTTCACATGCACCACACGTCTTTTGCCTCCTCTGTCAAGCAAGACTTATAAGTCAACAATATGTCGTCTCTCCATATAATTCCTCTATTGCGAATACAAGATCTCTTTTATTTAAAGGACTAGGTACAGCGTCTCCCAAATTAAAAAATGATCCCAAGGTTATAGCCTCTAGTGTAGAATCCCTCTATTGATCCAATGACCTTCACTCTTGTGAATGTTGGATCAACGAACCACCAAATAATCAAAACCACAAATGAAATATAAAGATTGAACACAGACATCAGCCTCTTCTCACATCAAAGCCTGACCGATAGACTAACAAAGAGAAGACAGGAGTCGTGCATAAGTTGCGACATCTCCCTAGAAGGGATGACAAAGATGCGCCTTTATTATTTCTTTTATGTGCTTGTTGCTTCACATTTTATTTAGGATATGAAACAAAATAATTATAATGTGTTTGTGCGTGCATTCATTTAGTGTAATTTTATTTATGTGATTCATTATACTCTTGTCCTACAAAAATTTTCTAAAATCTTTACATGTTTGTCTAATAATTTATTAAAGCCCAAAATTTTTAATCTGGATAAACCAACAAAAAAAAAAGTAATTCACATTTGCCTTTCAGCGCAAAAGACCAAATTAACCGGATTATCTAATTCATTTAACATTTAATTAAATATAGCAAATAATTGAAAAATATACTTCATTATTTTATGTTAAATTTATCCACCCTAAACAATATAAAGATTAATTAAATGTAAGAATATATATATATATATATATATATATATATATATATATTTGATTGTAGTATTAATCTCTTAAGTTATTAAAAAAATAAAATATACATTTTAATACAGTATATTTTACCTGCAATGTATTAAACTATGTAGTTTTTTTAATCTTTCATCTTATTCCTTATTTTAATAATTTAAGAAATTACTTTTTAATTATTATTTATATATATAGAGAGAGACTATAATATAATATATTTTATAAATAATATATTACATATATTTTTAATTTTTAATGTATCTTTATTTTTAACCTAGCTAAAAATCACTATTTCAAATCTCAATCGTACACATAAGCTATGGGTGGTTAGATGTATTTAATTATACCGGAAGCAATTTTTTAATACGTGATTAGGTCAAAAGGTTGGTGGCTTTGGTGGGAGAAAGGAAATCACTCGCTGTCGACGCTGCTTGTATTCGCGTGAACTACACTTTCTAGCACATGAAGATCTCAGTATGACAGTATCAAAGGATCTAGGATCCACACTTGTGGGACCCAAAACGGCATATGCGGTTGGGGTTGGTAGGTAAAGAGTTGGGGGGAATTATCACGTACCCCTCCCCATGTTTTGTGGTATTTCAATTAAATTAATGGCGTATTCAGAAAATGCACCAACCTCCCTCCTCAGCGGTTGAACATAACATTAGACCAAATTCATAGGGCAAAAGGGTGTATCAATCATTTTACATTCTACAAACAAAATAAAATTTGAAATTATCAATTTATGGATTTTACTAATTAAGATAACCCCTCATTAATTAATCAAGTGATAAATCACTTTTCAATAAATTTTCATTTTCCTTTCCATCATCTTAGTTACAAATCACAATTTAAATAGAATTCAATGAATTTTTAGTTGTAAACGCATTACCATTGACCCAAAAAAAAAACAAAAATCCTGTTGAGTCAGAGAGGGGAGTTAAGTGCCAATCTCTGAATTCCTGCCATTTAAGTAATAAATCATGAAACCGTGGGGAAGGTCAGTGACAATACCCCAGAGTTCAAAAAGATTGCTTTGCCTTTGTTTTATCGAGGAATTTCAAGGGAAAAGTAATAATTTCTGAAAAGACATTTGTTGTAGTGCTAATCAAACTTTATTAAACACTATTTTTTTTTATTAAGTAAGCTTAATAAAGAATTAATATTTTTTAATATTAGATATTTCTCATTGTCAAAAATGCTCCTCCACTTGTCCGCCCGCCGGCTGGCTCAACGAGAAGAAAAACAGACACCAGGATAATTAATGGACGTGAAAAGTTGGTTCGTATGGACTGGGGAATGATGCGGGTGATTACTGAGAGCACGCATCAATCAATACGATCTTGGCCGAAAAAGGCAAAACTGTCCCTACCTTTTTGGTGATTCTCATGCTAGCAGCCATGGGATAGACATTATTTGCAGGCAGACCTTGGCTCACTAAGCGGCCATTTCCTTCATTGAATTCTATAATCTTTACAGTAATATTATTATTCCTATAAAGTCGTTTAATTTTTATTTTTTTCTAAGTTTATTCTTGGGAAAATAAAATTGAATGGGAAATTTATAAAAATAAACTAAAAATTTTGGTAATTTTTAAAAATTAACCACCCTAAGTTTTTCTATCTTATCTAGCCATATAGTAATTTATGTACCTAAATGTTTCCAGATGTATCAATAAAATGCCTAACAAATCACATTCTCAACCAAAACTCACCACCCTTTACTCAGCAAATCATCAATTGGAAAACAAGAAATTAAGGTTAGTATTTGTTTTTAAACAATGTGTATTGTTATCTTTAAATTATTTAAAATTTACGTGGATATTTTAAGTAAAAATGAGTTAGGAGACGAATGTAGAAAATGTCAGACAAACCCTTGTTGCATATTAAGGTTTTGCGACAGGCTTATATCGCACAACTTCAATGTGCAACAAGTTCCTATCCCACGTGCGATAGGTGTCTATCCCATGTGTTACAGGTGCATGTCGCACATTTAGGCATTTTTTAAGTATTAATTTTTTAAATCTTTTCTTAATTATTTAGGTTTAATGGAGTCATTTGTTCTTCAAATGTGTTTTGATAAATCACGAGAAATTGACAAATGGTTTGTTATAGTCAAGATGTTCTACCCAACTCATACATTCACTACTTATGGATGTACTTGATGATGAAATGGTAAGAATTCTGTTACATATAAGTTCTAATTCGGTGAACAAGGGGTGTAACCCCATTTTTGTTACCAAATCTCCTAAAGTAACAAATTAAGAGCCTATTGAAGAAGAGAATAGTGTTACACTAGTGACTGCTGAAGAAGAGGTGTTACCACTGACGACATCACTAAAACAAGATTACTTTCCTTTCCAATACACCACTGTCAAAATTTTCATTATATACTCGATTCCCTTTTTAGACCAGATGGATTACACTTTGCCTACAACTTCTTGGCCATTGTATTTATGGCAAAATTTAAATTTTATTTGTTATTAACATTCATTAACCTCGAAATATAAATTAAAAACTATACATACATTATTGTGTTTTTGAGCGACAGGCGCCTGTTGCACGAGAGACAAGCGCATGTTGCACAAGAGACAAACTTAAAAAAACATAGTTGATGTGTCTTTGAGCAGTGGGTACTTGTTGCTTGTGCAACAGACACCCTATCGTTTACAAACACAGCAATGTTATCACTGCCTATTTATGCGACAGGCTCCTGTCACACAATAACAAAGTGAGTATTTTGGTGTAACAGGTGTCTACCGTCGAAAACAATTGTTGTGTTTTTCCATTTGTGCGACAATGTCCCTAAGGCACCATCAACCTTAATCTATAAAAAATGAGACAAATAAAGTTTAAGAGGCATTTTATCAAACATCTAACATGCCACTTGTAATATAGAAACTTGACACAAAATAATATTCACCAAATGCTCATCTATCATGAAATATACATAAATATGAAACTCAACTACAAACAAATTGATGGTTCAATATTATGGAAAAGAAAAAGTTCCTTACTTTAATGTCAAAATCTTGAGATGCAACCGTCCAATCACAAAAAAAAAAAAAAAAAACCACTGTCCAATTGTCGAAAATGTAGCTGCATCCTGCTTGCCGAAATTGATGCTACCATCAAAAGTCTATTGAGTCACCATCGATTTTGCAGGAAAAGCAATAATGAAAGAGGATGATCAAGTTGCCGCGAGTTTTGGGAGATAAGAGAAAGTGAGTTGTTCGTTTCAAAGCCAATGGTTGTTTAGTCCAAAAATTAGGGTGGCTATTTGTGAAAATACCTAAAGTTTTAGGTTATTTTTATAAATTTCACAAATTGAATCGAGAGAAAATTATTTAATGACAAATAAATTTCAGAGATCAATTTATATGGAAGATCTATTTTGATATTAGTTGTAAGAACTCAATGAGGCAAATAAATGTCTCAAGTGGAGCTATGAGGTTATATTTGGAAGACAAGATTAGATTGAATTAATTTTTAATATTAGATTGGATTAAATTAGATTGAAATAAACTGGATTATTATGTTTTACTTGGTGTAATGTCGAACAACACTACAACAATGTTATCTTATGTTTGATATTTTATAAGATTGGATAATAAAAATGATAATAATTAGTATAGAAAGTGAAATAAATCATGCTTAGATTTTGACAATGACTTTTGAACAAAGTTTTACTATCTATAAATGAAATCAATTTGAAAAAAAAAAACAAAAAAACAAAGCTAGCCACTAATTCAATAATATTTTACATTTCAATATTTAACCACCTGGCATAAACATTATTTACACTACACAACATTATTATAAATCTCAACAACAATTCAATCTAAATAAGATATAGTTTATCATGTAATATATTTAATTACATAAATATAAATGAGTATAAAGTATTAGATACATTAATAATGTTACTAACAAAATTATATTGAGTATCATTTGTAACCAATATTTTATAGTCACCCACAATCCAAATCTAATGTATATGATTAGTTACCAATAAATTAAAAAAATATATGATTAGTAATCCAAGAGCTCATATATGATCGTCATAGCTTAGCTCCTCGCAAACTTATTAAATGCTTTGGTCTAGGCACATTTGTTATTGAAAATTTCCCAAACAGAGTAGATTAGCTTACCAATTAGAGTCAACGCCTCCAAACATTTGTAAGATTAATCTGATCCAGCAAAATGCTTCAAGTACGCCTCGGCCAGCATGTGACCTAACTTAACCTGAGCTTCCGTGGTAAGGTGGAGGTGATCTTCTTTGAGATGCAATCCCTTGGCATCGACACACACAACATTTTGAAGATTGATCCCCAGTTGCGCTTCCCTTACTTTCTCTTTGTACTTGTCTCCTGAAGCAAGCGCTACCTGCACAACTTTTCCCCATTCAATCAACAAACAAAAACAAATGTATTTCTATGATTGAAACGAAATGTACCTGAAGGCTGAAGTAATATGGCTGGTCATAGGTAAATAAGGCCATAGACCCTATTTCTGGGTATACGAATTTTGATTGACCCTATACTGGGTGTTTCTTAAATCAAAATAACTTAAAAGTGATTTAGTATATTATATACTAAAGACATTTTGGTCTAAATTTAATGCGTTATATACATTGATAGATATTGCAAAATTAACACATTTAATAATGGATACTTCTTCATTGAACTAACTATATATGTGTATTATTTGATAGCAGATTATAAAATTAGAAAACCTCACAGTGACCTGAATTATAGGGAGTGAAGGCAACTCAAGATCTTCCCTGACATTACTAATGAATGCCTCCATGTTCTGCTGGTAAGCCTCGGCATCGTGATCCGTCGACGCGTCACTCTCCCCTTGGTACCACAACAAAGCCTTAATCCCTCCGCCGCTCTTGTTCACACTCTCTTTACTCCTCGCCACCATACTCTCGTACAACTCCTCTCCACGGGCCCACTCTTTGATGGCGGTTCCCCCCACCGCACACGGCACCAGCCCCACTCGCTCCCCCTCCGCACGCGCAACGACCGCATTGGCGAAAGACATCCCGGGCCCCACGCCGCAGGCCTTCTTGGTGTCGATGTCCGCGTGGAGAGGCTCACGCGCCGGCTCCCAGTGGAGCTTGGAGCTGAAGCGGAGAATGGAGGGATGAGGTTGGCACTCGTGCGGGACTACCCCGTCCCAGTGGTGGTGCTTCGTTACACCGCCTCGGCCTGCCATGTTGCTCTGCCCAGATAGGATGAAAATCTGGGTCGGGTTTTGGATGTCCGATTTCTGGCCTGGGTTGGGAGCTTCCATATTTTACTTTTGGTGATCGAAAACAAGGCGTAACGTGAAGCAGCGTTGACCGGTAGTTGGTTGAAGCCTTTTAACGGGTAAGTTTCTTTGCTTCAATTCTACGGAATCCAATCACAACTGCAAAAATAATTGTGAACGGCGGACTGTGGACCCCAAGATGTAATCCTATATTTGGCCCATATTAAAAGCCCAAGTTGAGTCCAATTCCTCTGTGAAGATGGGCTTAGTCTCATTTCCTTATCATCATTTGCTCTGCTCACATAGCATAAGAATTCAACCAAGAATTTTCATCTGTGAATCCTATGAATTTTCAGTATGTCTAAAGCACCAAGTAAATCATACAACTTAATAACACTATCTGTTTATGTTTTAAAAAAAATAAAAATAAAAAAGGACTTTTTTCACAAATCAATAATTAACTTAAATGAAAATGCACACGTATAAAATATTCTTTTCAACTTTTTCGAAGTTTCAACTTAGGTAGAACGATGATCATAAAAATTGATAATTTTAAAATTAACTAATCCTAGTATTAAAACACCTTGTGGGAGTTAAATGGAAGATTCTATTGGAGTCGGTTTTTCAATTTTTAATTAAAAATTAAAAGTTTAGAAAAGATTTAGTGTACAACAATAACCAACTAACGAATTTAAATCCTCTCCTAATCTCACTAACTGATGAGTTTAGTAACTAATGTCATGAAGTAGTTAAGAAATTAATCTCAACCACACAATGGTGTAGTAGCCATATGTCATTGAATCCTCTAAACCTTAAAAGAAAAATTACATTAATGTTTAATTAACCTATCTACTCCTATGATAAAGCTAACCCCAACTACACCATCCTCAGATTTAAGAAAGACTAACTTATACATGGTTTATTTTATAATAAAGAGACATAGAGAAAGCATAAAGAAATTCGCCGTCTCTTTCTCTATCCATCCTCTACCATTTTCTTCATTATTTCTCTCGATTTTCTCTCAACTTTCTTTACTCTTAGCATTTTTTATAATAAAATAGAGCCATGCAACAAGACAAAAGAATGGTCAAGAAGACAATTGTCACTTCACCAAACTCGAAGAGTCTCCGAGAACATTTCTTTGGCAATTAATTAAAAACAAAGCCCTACTTTAACATTTATTTCTCCTAATATTTTTTTTATCTTAACCACCAGATATTCTGGAGAGGGTTCCAATTATAGAAGACACCTTTAAACATGTACCACAACTCAAATTAGAAGTTCTCGCTCGAACCGAGAGGCACATGTTCTCCCAACAAAGACGACTTCCCTGCAACTCGAACTGGAGAGCAAACTTAGTCAAGCCACTTGAGGAGACTCTATTGTCAATGAAGCCAACACTTTTTTAGTTATTTCTCCTAATATTTAATATACATAACAATGACATTTCATTAATCATTCAAACCATACAGCAATTAACTTCTCATTCTCAATTATCAACATATGTTGCATTTCTCTCTCCCGGCTTTTTATGCAACATGCAAGTCAACAAAACTAAAGATACCAAAACCACTTTAATCCAACAAAATACACTTTACTGGGACCCAAACACATCATTAGCAATTAGCATGGGATTATCTTTTCCAGGATTTGAGCTGCTTCTTTCATGGAAGGTCTCTTTTGCGGCACAAAAGATGCACAACGGAACCCTAACTTAAAACAAGTCAACATGGCATCCTCCCTGCTCTCCACGTCACCCCTAATAGTCACGTCAGCCATCCTCAAAACCCTAAGCTTCTCCTCCGAAGCTGAATTAACAGTACCGTATTGATCCAACTCCCGTTCTGATAAAACTCTCCCTGTTAGAAGCTCAAGCAAAACAATCCCAAACGAATACACATCCCACTTAGGGCTTGGCTTGAGGGTCTTTAACAACTCTGGCGCCTGGTAAAGCGACATCGAGGCCCCGGATGACCCGGCGGGGGCATACGGGCTCGAACTAGTAGTTGCATGTTGGTCTTGATGAGGGGTGGACTTTTGACTGCCGAAAAGCCGGGATGATGAATTGCTTTCTTTGTAGCTCGTGTTGTTGCTGAAGCGAATGTTGGTGGAAACAAGGCTATCTAAACCAAAATCGCCTATCACGGGTTCCATTTCTGAGTTTAAGAGAATGTTACTGGGTTTAATGTTGCCATGTACGTGTTTCTTCTCGTGAATGTAGGCTAGCCCTCGAGCTACTCCTCTTGCTATCTTGAGCCTCACTTCGAGAGGTAGATGCAATGGCGACGAGCTTGGTTTCCCTGAAATTCAGAAATCAAAATTAGCATTGCATCACTATGCATGGTAGTGAAATGATAAAATAACTAGATAAATAACAGCTTAACAGATAGTAGTTTTTCAAATAATGTTACCTCATATGCTGGGTAAGTTAAAAATACGAAACTTTGTATATTTGAATATGACTAAGGGATTGAATTTCAAAAATTTTTTTTCTTAATTTGCTTTTTTCTAATTATGTCTGATTTTCAGATATTTATAGACAATTAGAAAAAAGTGAACTTATGTGACTTTTATCTAAATAAAAAAAAAAGTCTAAATAAAAAGTAAATACTGTATCCTAAAAATATTCCTATTAAATATAATTGTTTCCTAAACTTATTCGTTTTGATTTATAAAGACGTAAATGTCAAATAACTATATTTAAAATATTTTTAATTTATAAAAATAAAGAGTAATGATACAGTCACAAACTCTTGTACAAACTTATTTTGTACAAACTGACGTGGCATTAATTCATTGGTTGAATGAAAATATAAATTAATAAAAACAAATCATGTGGGCCAAATGATATTTAATTCAACCAATGAATTAATGTCACATCAGTTTGTACAAAATAAATTTGTACAAAAGTTTGTGGCTGTATCATTACTCAAAAATAAATAAGATACTACTTATATGAAAATATCAAAAGAACAAAAATAAATATACTATTTAAACATTTGTATTCCGACTCATTTACACTTCAGCCGAATTAAAACATATTCAAAAGAGTTTTAGTGTGTGTGTGTGTGTATGCTATGTATGATGTGGTCCATATGCCATAGGCATACGCCGCAACAGAAGACCTATCATGAACAAAAATTTTCCGCCACCAATTTTGAGAATTGGTGCACATAGAATAAAGGTAAATCATCATATCATATTTTATCTGAAATAATATAAAAATTACAAAATTTATTTGTTTGTTTAATAGGATAAAATATGGTCGGTGTAATCGTATTTCAATTTATTTTAACCAAACAAATCTAAAATTATCTCAAAACAAAACATATACCACAGCCACAAGCAAAAGTTAACACGGGCCCGAGAAGCTGTCTGCTCAGATAAAAAAAAATAGACGTGGATTTCAAAAATCTGTGACCCAGACCCAGACCCAGACAGCCACTCAGCGGCAGCGCTCTCCTCGCGAAAACGACATACACTTGTGACGTATTATGCGTTTTCTATGGATTTCCCTCTTTATTGAGTCTTACTACCGTGCTTCACGGGGCTACAAGACTTTAGCTACAAGGCGCCTAATCAAACGTTTTGACTCATCAAGCCCACGAACTGAAGCAATCTAACGGTGTTATATCTCTGAAAGTACTAGAAAAGATTACTGCATTAACCTACTAAGCACATAGATCAGGTATCAAATCATGTTCTTTGGATAATAGCAAATTTAGATCTAAAAATTTCACTGATAAAAAGCGTCAGAAAAAAATTAATTAATTATATAAAACGCAATTTATTAAATTTTATGCCTATATTTAATTTATAAAACTTTTTGACTCCGTGACTGAATGACTGCAGAAACGAATCCAGACGATGGAGTGGTATATGTTAGCAAAAAGGACCAAGTAATGCTAACGTGTACCAAAAGGATGTATTATAGTAAAAAAGAGATGAAATTTGCTAGCATGCGCTGCAGAAGAGAAACCGGGAGCAGAAAGGTGAAAACTTACTGAAACTGAAGCTAGCAAGGCAGCCATTGGAGACGTAGTCATGGATAAGAAGCTTCTCTTCATCTTCCCAGTAAAACCCACGAAGCTTAACCAAATTGGGATGCTTTAGTTTAGCAATGGCCTTCACTTGGCTCTCCAAATCCTTGAGTCTCTCAAAACAAGTCTCCCCAATTCTTCTCACAGCTAAAGTAGTTCCATCTGCCAGCACGGCTTTGTACACAATGCTGGAGCTGCTCGTGCCCAGAATGTAAGCCGATGCTTTGAACAATGTCTCCACTTCCAGCTCTGTCTCCCCATCAACTGTCACCAACGTGCCTGAAGCTCCCCTTTTGCTCTCTTGCTGCTGAACAACATTCGCATGATCTTCGTATTCGTTGTTGCCGCCGTCTTGGTCACTATCAGAGCTTGTGTTAGCATCCGATGTCTCCTCTCCTTTTATCATTTTCAAGCACGACCATGTTGCATGTTCTGTTTTTGTCACTGTGGTGACTGCTTCAACTGGCTGTTTCTTCTCTGGCTTTGCTGATGAGCTTGTATCCATTACTGATTTGTCTAGAGCTTTGCGCTTCTTGAGTTGATAAACGTAAAAGACGATGAAAGCAAGAAGGCCTATACCTGCTAAATCCGCCACAGCAATGGCCGCTATAGTGCCTGGTTTTAGCCCAGGTCTTTGATTTTGTGCCCCAGTTGCTGCTGCTGGGGATGAGTTTGTGACTGGGACCGAGTCTATTGACTTTGGAATCACAGCAATAGCTGGCGACGTAGTGGTTGAAACATTTGGTGGTGTTGATAGAGTTGAAGGTATTGAACAAAGATTCTTTAACGGCTTCCCACAAAGCTCAACGTTTCCTGAAAACGACTCCATTCTTTGATTAACCAACGGCAAAGCCCCTGGTATAGCTCCAGTTAAGTTGTTGAATGACAAATCGATGGTGACATTTTGTGGGATTCTTTTGGCAAATTCCGGAGATATCGAACCTGAGATCTTGTTGTAAGATAAGTTCAAGTACCGCAAATTGCCACCACCAAAATCTAAAGGAAGCGACCCGTTAAAAAGGTTGGACGAGAGGTCCAAAACCTCAACTGAAGTGAACCCGCTAGGGATGCTACCAGAAAAATAATTACTCCTCAGGGAAACAACTGTTAGGCTCTTTACGGCTGTCAAATTTCTAGGCACTTTCCCAGCTAATGCATTAACGGAAAGATTCAAGAGCTGCAGGCGGGGTATTTGACCAATAAGGTCTGGTAGCTCACCGGAGATGGCATTGTTAGAGAGAGACAGCACCTGTAGCTCAGTGGCACTGAAGATTGAGAGTGGGAGTGACCCGTTGAAGAAGTTGTTGGAGAGATCGAGATGGCGAAGGTGTTGAATGAGGCCTAAATCTTTGGTGACCGAGCCTAGAAGCTGGCTGTTGGGGAGGATCAAGCTGATGACTCTGAACATGTCTGGTGACCCTGGGATGGTGGTGGCGTCAATTTGTGTGCATGTGACTCCAGTCCATGAACATGGAGTTGCATCGTCGTAGTTCCAGTTTTGCAAGACTGATAAAGGGTCGCTGAGGATTGAGTATTTGAAGGAAAGTAAAAGAACGCCATCTGTGTTAAGACCAAATGAAGGAACTAGATGAAGAAAAACGAAAGCAAAGAGAATGAAACCCATTGTTCCCTTAACTGACTGACGATTCTGCAACTTCCAGTACATAGTACCTACATATTCATAGTGGGGAAAGAGAGGAGAAGGGAGAGGGTGACCAAATCAATTGCAAGGTTGGAAGTTGTTCAGGTGACCAAAAGGAAGGCAAAAGCTAGAGCTAGAGCTAACTGACTCTTTTGTTAATGTGAAAGAGGCTGCAGCTGCACTGACTTTCCGTGGAGTTGTTGTAATGAATGAAGTGAGAGCTTAGAAGTGGTACTAGAAAAAGATAATTAATGAATATGGGGCGTCTGCAGGACGGTGAGTGCTGCCAATACTCACTTTACTTTTGGGGAGAAAAAAAAAAAAATACATAAAATTTGGAAGACAGAGCAGACAGGAATCTCATGTCTACTCTACTACAGTACTACAGGACACCCAAGTGAGTTGGAGCCCATCATCACATCCCCTCCAACAAGATCCAAGTTCAATCAGATCATTTTGTTTTTACTTTGATCCAATGGTTTTTGCTGGTCCCCCCCCCCCCCCCCCCGTTTTCACTTTTTACCGTAGGTGAAAAATTCTCAAGACATTGCTTACTAATAAGGTAGAAAATTTTCCTTCAAATATGTCAGAAAAGATTAGTTCATTTGAGTCTTGATATTTATATAACAGCTAATAATCCTTTAGTTAAATTAGATGATACCTCTTTTCTTTAATTTTAAGGTAGAGTGTTCGAGTCTTCTTAATAATTGTTGAGAGTTTATTTCATTAAAATTTTTATACTGGATTTCAGTAGCTACATGTAGAGATATAGAAGAAGGTGATTCATGTTTTACTACAACTTGGGGATAGCTCTAAGATCATTGCAGCTAAGGACCACAATGGGAGTGAAAAGGCCAAGAGTAGACCAATTTTGACTAACTCAAGTCCATACATGTGATATTTGGCTTCTACCCAAGGATGGAAAAATGAACATCAAAACATAAGATTTGGATATCTTGCATTGGATTTGTAGAAAGGTGTCTTTCATATTTGAACTTAATTGATATATGCAATTTACAAATTAATATACAGTGTATAATCAAGTTTTGTTCTCCTCTTTTTCAAATGAGATCATGGTTGGATCAAATTGGTTCCAAGAATGTTAATTTTGAATGATTGGATCAAGTCTCTACTCCAGAGTGAAATTTACCTCCTTTTTTAATCTTTTCCAATAAAAATAAAAAAATTAGCAAGAATGAAAAACCAATTCAGCTCAAATTAATTGAATTGAATCGAATCTTTGTGATACGATCTAATTTCACCACTCAAGAAAAGATACTGGACCCACTATTGGTTATGTCATGCCACCAAAACAACTCAACTACCAAACAAAACTGATTCACAACACCTGAACCTGTAATCTCTTATTGTAATCTGAAAATTTCTTTGAAAATGGTTGTAATTTGATCTTGTCTTAGTTTAATAATTATCGTCATGATTAAAAGAAAGCAGGATTATATGGGCAATTCCAAAATTAAAGTTAATGTTTCTGGTTTGACTGCTTTTATTTGGTGGACCATATATGATCCAAAAAAGGTTTGATTTGTTCCTTAAATATGAAATATATAAAAAAAAAACAGAAGATTTCAAGTCACGAGTTCCATTGTTTGTCATGTTATAATAATGCAGATATGTTTCCACAAAAATCATTTTTGTGTTTCTTTCAGAATGTCAAAAAGTGACAACTTTTTGAAAAGCACGCGTTTGGTTCTTTATCTGCATCCACTCTTTCAAAAAGAGTATTTACAAGCAGGAGATTTTATTTTTTTTACAAATAGAGCAACTTATAGAAAAAAAAATAAAAATTTCATTGTTTAGTTTTCAATTGTAACAAATTCTGTTATGGTAAAAATAAATAAAGAAAAGAACTAAAGAAGTCTGAAAAGATTATATAAGTTGGGTTTTTTTTTTTTTTTTTTAAATATAGTTTCATTTTAATTTATTTTACTGAGTTAAAGCTTTGATCAAAGATCAATAGTTTAATGTGTTTGAGATCGATCAAAGCGCGGGTGATGGGACTTTTGATGTTATATGCTCCAAAGTTATTTAAATTCTGTTCACTTGTGACATCCAAAGTGTGGCCTACGGAGCTGTCGATGAGCCAAGAATTGGTGACTTCTTGTTTGGTTTTGGTGCATTTTTTATCTATTCGCTCGTTCGTCAGACACTTTTTTGTTTGTATTTTTATTTTTTCTACGCACAGTACTGATCAAATTAAATGGGCTTAATCTCTTGTCTTCCTAATAGCAATATCCAATATTTATTTGGTTTCCTGTCAGTGTTAAAAACTCAGAGCAAACCAACCAATATAATCTGAATTAATCAAAAAATCATTTCATAATAGGTTTATGACCATAAGAAGACAATATTTCTTCTTTTTTTTTTCGTAATATTGTCTAGAACTCTACCGAATGTCTTAAAATTTATGAATTTAGCAATATTCAATATTTATTTAGTAATATTTCTAGAACTCTAAGAAATAACTAGATTTAAATTTTATGAATTATATATTGTGCTAAAAGCCCAAAGACAATCCTAGGCAGCGAATAATGTCAACACCTATATATGTAGCTAATGCATATATATATATATATATTATTACATGAGACTATTGCTGAAACTATAACTCATATTACATGAGACTATAACTGATATTTACAAATCAGATTATTACTGGAACCGACTTACATCAATGCTAATGGAGCTCTGCCCAGATTTTAACCCTCACTAATATTCGAGGGATATCTACTCTTCACTCTTGAGTAAGGGAGAAGACTACATTCACTCAATTATAATTGAAGTAGGAAATACCCCCACATTGCACTTGTGGGGTCGAGTGGCTAGCTAATGCATATTTTATTATTGTCATATTTGTGCCTTCTAAGACTAAGAAGTACAGTGACAGTGCAACCAAATTATGTCAATATAGTCCCGCAATTGAATGACTATATTATATTGTACACATGTGCTTACTTTCAATATTATTATTATTATTATTTAGTTTTCCCTTCCTGTTTTAAGTTTTGCCGATTCTAATCGGATCTCCTCACAGTGGAAATTAGGCCCAGCAATGGTGAGCCCAAACTCACAAGCCCAAAAGACAGGAATGGGTTAAAAGCATCTGGATCCCCAATTTCCAGTGGCATACAAAGTAAAGGTGCAAAATTACCATGCCGGTCCATACCCTTGGAATCTACTTATAAAATCATTCATTAAACACTTTTTTTTACCCCCCATGTTACGGACATGTATAATTATGCCTGAAATTATTATACACTATAAATACAATATGATGTAAAATCTACTGGAACAACCCAAAAACTTGTTGAGCATTAAATTTAAAAATCTACTCTTACTAATACATAAGAAAAAATTATCTCATAAGACTTGAACTCATGTCCTCAACTTCTTGCTAACCCCAAAAAAAAATAAAAAAATTAAATGAATAAATCGGTAGAAACAAAATATCCCAATTATTGATTTTGCTAACGAAATACATGATAGAAAATGAAATCATAGACCAGAAGAAAGATAATTGCAAATCATGTCTTTCATTATTGTTTTTTTAAAATCGAGGGACCTCTATGTTATTACAAATAAAAATACACGAAAGTTTTGTAGACTCTCAAGTGTCTCACAGAATTGCAGCTTAGCTGAAGCTCACTTTCTCCGTTTACTTTTTTCACCGATTCGTAACTTGTAAATTATGCAAACACTTCTGTTGCCGGCGGGTCGCTCCGGCATATCACCGACGGCGGCGGCGGCTAGTCATTTGCGCCGAGCGCCCTCCTTAAATATAGGGACCAATGTCTCCTTTTTGTCGTCAAATTCTCTCCCGTCTCTCAAAACCCTGCAGTCTTCGTCTTTAGCGAACAGAGGATCAAAACACTGCTTCCCAATACTCGCTTCTTCTCAAATACCGCCCACTTTCACTTCCCAAAATGACGAGTCCGAAAAAGCAAAACTTGCCCAGGTTTTGAAAAAAAATTTCTCTCTCTGTCTCTGTCTCTGTCTCTCTTTTTAATGTTGATTGATTTGTCTGTTTGGAAATAGGAAAATTGTGCTCTTTATCATCATTGAATGCCCAATTATGAGTTTTATCACTGTTTGACTTGGTGAAATGATTTGTCCTTCATTATATTTATAGACCCAAAAGCCAAATGGAGGGTGGAATATTGATAGATTACAAGTTAATGAGTTAATTTGTAGAATGTTGTTATTTCTTGTCAAAATTTTGAAATTTATGTAGGAAATTACAGTCTGTCTTCTTTGCAATTGTGAAGAGCATTGTTTGTGTAAAGGGAAAATGAAGGAACATTCAATGCATTGAATTATAAGATTATATGAGGTTTTGCTTATGTTTATGAACTTGGTGACTTGTGAATATTTGAAAGTGTTTGTGTAATTTGGAAATGAGGGTAAGAAGATTTGGGTTTGCATGCTGTAAATTGCTTGGTTATATTCTATGCAATAAGTTAAACCATTTTATGTTATATTCTATGCATGCAATGTTTAATGTAAGCGAATATGGTCGGTTTTACATGGTATAGGTTTCGAAGAGATTAGAGAACACAGCAAGGCATTTCAAACGATTTGGTAGTTTCGGCTTTTGGGGTCAGCTAGTGTGCACAGTGGTGTCTGCAGTGATTCTGTCTTTTTCTATTATTATTACTGGGAAGGTCACTTCACCTACAACATTTTATTGCACGGCTGGTGGAATTGCTGCTGCATTTATTTCGGTGTTTTGGTCGTTTGGGTATATTCGGCTTTCTGAGAAGCTTCGGAAAACTGCCAGTGATCCTTCCAAGGTACTATTGTAGTTACATAGGCAATCTTAAGATTCTTCTATCAATGTACGTGAAAAGTTCTCTATCGTGTTTATATTGTGCCTTTGTTATTTTGACTGAATGTTAGTGCTCCAAAGAACAGATGTCAAAAAGAATTGATTTAAATCGTGTTCGCCTCCCTGAGCCTTTCCACTGATGCCTAATAGAATTGGTATTGTATGAATTCCCAATTGCATGAATTAATTGATTAGGCTTGTATGTCTGCAATTATAATGGCAGCAGAATCTTCTTTGTTGAGGATGGTTCTCATAAAGTAAGTTACCATGGTCAAAAGGATCTGAGTTAGTTTTTATCTCTCTTATATATCATAATATGTGATTCCTTTGTGTGTAAATGAATAACTAAATGATTAATTCGTCACATCTGTAAGATTGCTTCAAGTGTGGAAGATCAGTTAACCATTAGATTTCTAATTGCATTGGGTAATGCTTGTTGCATAGTCCTGGAACCCAGGAAATGAACAAAAATCATGTCTTTAAATATTTCAGTGAACAATTGCTTGATATTTCAGGCTCCTCCCCGCGCTGATGTGGTGAAAAGCTTGAAAAATGGCATAGGGGTGAACCTCGTGGGAATGGGTGCTGCTATTCTTGGCATGCAAGCCACAGTGGGATTGTTGGTTGCTAAGGCTCTTACAACCTCAGCAAATCCCTATTACCAGGGCATCACTCCAGGCTACAGTCCAGTTCTGGCATTGGATGTATTCTTGGTGCAGGTACTTATTACTGACTTCAGATTTGCATTACTTAACTGAAATCTGGAAAATGTCAAATATCGAATCTATTTGTTCTACAAATTTCTAGTATTCATCCAAAAGCAATATGATGGATTGGGATAATTCTGAAAGAAATGAAGCCTTCAGATTCAAACTTTGCAGCTTAAGCAGCAGCATTTGACTAACGTCATTTGGCACCAAAAACAAAATACATTCTAAGGGGGGCAAAAAACAATTAAAGAGATCCTTCTGAAGTTTGTTATGCTTGAAAAGAGAAAATGATAAAAGAAAATTACTCAGAAGTGCTCAACTTATACAAGTACTTTGTCTCTGCCTTGTATTCAGTTACAAGGATTCTTGAAATTGTGATTTTCCATGAAATTGAGGTATATATTGAGAGAGTCAAATGAACCAGAAGTGCTTCACCAGGCCAGCTAAATGTTTGGATTAATAGCTTGTTGAGGGGAATTCCGAGTCATACTATTTGGTTGGGTTGTTATTTATTCTCTCTTCAATCTCATTTATCTATTGATTGTACAGGCATCAGCAAACACTATCTTGTCTCATTTCCTGGGGCTTCTTTTCTCATTGGAGCTATTGCGTTCTGTGACACTACCACCTTCCGAAAGCATTCCAGTCCCAAGGGTCGCTTAAACTCACTCTTTGGATACCCACAATGTCCTTCAATGCTACTTGTGAAAACATGATATTTTGTAGTTTTGAGAAATGGAATGTTTGCATGACTTTACTGTTAAGTTTCAAAACATGTGTTGCAATTCTTACATCTCACAGCCCACATTTCTTTGGATTTATAATAAAAAAAACGATTGAACTTATTTTTTTAAAGTATATTTTAGATCTCACAGCCCACACTGGACTTCGTGCTTTTCATTCTTTTGGTTAGGTAAGAATTGAGAGAATTTTGCAACGTAATACACTTTGATATCTCCATGACACTTCTAACAAAGATTACCCACAACATTGCTGTTATATTTCATGCTAAGTAAAAACACAATTGCTCAATGAAAACCAATTTTAAGCAGCAATTCTTATTCACCAATGCGTTGGGCCAACCATGTCAGAGGCTGCGAGTTAACTAGGCTGGAAAATTGAAGACCGGTGCAGAATTCCATCATTCAAACTCACTCTGTAGAGAATAACCAAGTTTGACAATTCAATTTACTAAACAAACCACCTTACATTAAATTTAACTACCAAAACGCCAGTTTACTCGGCCATTGGAGGGCTTCATTCAGTGGACAAGATTCAGTGATCACATGATGTTAAAAACTCATACCAAAACTTATGAAGAATATTGATTCCCTACATGGGAAGGAAGCCAAAATGGCACGTGCCACAAATGTGAAGGCTATTGAGGTTAGTCCAGCGCCTAAAGAACTACCCTACTAACTGGCATTTGATTATGAATACTGACAAGCATCCCAGCAAAAAGACCCCAAAAGCTTCAAAGTTACAAAACTCCAAATGCAAGATCTAGGCACTTCAATGAACTTATAGGCAACCTGCAACATGGGAATCCATAAGAGTAAATAACTGCAATAGGTAACAGATATCCCTTTCATTTTTGTACACTAAATACTTAATATGTGTGTGTGTGAGATGATATACGAAGTCTAGACACTTGCATTAAATGATAGCAGCTAAGTTTTGTACACTAATTATTTCATCTCACATGTTTAATTAGCTGCATCAACATGTTTATTACCCTGAAAAATTGGAATTTAAACTTATACATTAAATGATTGATGAAGCATCAATGAATTATAAACTATCATATACTGAAGGGTTTATCACCATAAAAGTTCAAGAATCTCATTTCACAGCCAATAGTACAGAAAAGTATTCTAGCCTACTAATTATGTTTGATGACAGCGTTGGTATTTTCATCTTATAGGCCAAAAAGAACATAAAGGTAAAAAATTGTTGCCTAAACAAGATTGTGATCATAATACCGGACATACAATGGCCATAGTCAACGATCAAATTATGCCCAAATTTATAAACCACAGCTATAAAGAATACAATTCTAAGGTTACTAACTGACAAAAGCAACATTAAAGTACAGTAGAACCTCTATCAATTAATATTTGATAAATTAATAATCTCTATTATATAATAAATTTTCTTAGTCCCGACTTGGGCCAATGGACTCAATTAATAATTTCGATAAAATAATAAGATAGTACTTTTCTAAAAAAATCTTTTATAACTTTGTGGTCCCATTCAAATCATAAATTAATAATTTGCTGAAATTACAAATCCAGTTGACTATGATATTTTAATCCCATAAAATATGACTCTATTGTTACTTATTTACATAAAATATGACTTTATTATTACTTGTTTTTTCTTAAAATTTAAATCTAGTTAGAGCTCATCCCTTATTTTTCTCATTGCATCTAAAAGCTCTGGGGTTGACTTCTCAAATTATAATAAAAAATTATGAAGTATTATTGATTTGTGTCAATTGAATTGTAAATAACTCAGTAAATTAATAAATTATTAATTTATCGATTAATTAATAAATCATTAATTTATTGATTATTTAATTTCTCTTTTAATTAATAGATTTTATATGCTCCCAACCCTATATGGTCATTTATCGATTATAGAGGTTCTACTGTACTAACCATTATTATAATTTTTTTTTGGGAAGTACTCTATCATGTTATAACTTAACAAAAATTACCCTAAAACATAGTTATAGAGCAATACGTAAGCTTTATGGTCATCATCTAACATCCAACATGCAACATACTGAAATAAAATGCATACCCATACAGGGAACCGAAGCATTCAAAAAGGAATTAAGGTCATGGCCCATGTGATGTTGGAGGAGACAATACAGCTTAAACAGAAAGAAAAGACTGCTCAATTTCCTCATAAGTCGCAGTTGTTTGGAAAAACAACCGTCTAGAGAATCAAGTCAACAAAAACAGGAGACTTTCTGGCTGTGGCACAGCATTCTTACCACGAACACAGCCATCTGCAAATCTCCAATGAGAACCAAAAATTCACCGCAAGCAAAAGTTCAAACAATATCTTAAGCTCTAAACTAAATAATACTACTTCAAAAGACATTGCAACCACAAAACTCTTATTCTTGCAGATATATACTCAGAATTAATGGAACTAATTTACATCTCCAAATCCTCACTCATTACTACATCAGTACAAAGAAAGAAAGAAGAGGAATCCAGAATCATCTAAATATGACAACGAACTACTTTCCCATACAGGTAGATACTTTTCTTTTGACATCTTGGTCGGTAACCTATGTGTCATGCTTCTGTCCTAGAGCATTTAATTAAATTCTTGTGACCGTAAGTCTGCAACGTACAGACATGCAACTACTCCTGGATGATATATATCTTCCTAAAATAAAGCCATCATAACTGCAAAGAGAACACCCAATTTTTCATGCATTGCAAACTAAACATTTACAAAAGTGAGAGAGTCAGCAACTTGTACGATAACAAAGGAAGCAGCAGACTTGCCTACTGAGTCTTCTTTTGCTTGTTTTGGGGCAGTGGAATCTTTTTTAGGAGGCTTTCATCAATTTTCCGGTATTGCATTTGAATAACTCTCTGTATTTTGCACAGCTTTTCGTCAATGTGGTCTTGGAACTTTTCATACAACACAGGCACTGACAGACTAAGGAGAACCCCTGCAGAAGTAACAAAATGATATAATCAATTTTGTGCATAAAAGATATTATGAAAACATGATAATAAAATTAGTAGAGAACTCACCAATATAGACAAGAGTAAGAAAGTTGAAGACACTACCAACGTAAGATACCACCCACAACAGAAAAGCAACCTGACGGTCAAACCCCCGCATAAGAAAGAAGCGCTTCAAATTATTTTCTCTATTGATTAACATAAAAAAAACATGATATCTCACTGGAAAAAACTCAGAAAAAGATCAACAGCCAACCTGAAGAAATCTGCTCAAATTTCTGCCCATGGCAATATCCCTTGCAATAGATAAAGCATGGTTGACCCACACTTGAATTTCATCAGCAGCCTTCACAACAGATTGGTCTGAAATTTCCAGATCAGGAAGGGGAGGCAGAGGCCTAAACCAAAAAAATCCCTTCCATCACTTAAAACAAGCCGCATCATAATTCAATCTCAAACTCAACTTCATTTTCCAACAGATTCAAGTCTCAGAACAATCTAAGTACCTACATATTTGTTCTCGACATAACTAATTCTAATATAGTATCATAAAAACTTCCTTATTCTCTACAATCCTTTCATTAATTCATCCGGTTGGAAGCAATCTTCCAAATAAAGGCCCACCAATTAAGCCTGCACACTTGCACTTGCTGTTGCGATACAATTGCCATTACTCCAATCAAAGTATTTAAAGTAACACAACACATTCTAACTCCTCAAACAAACAATTACATACAATCTGATGCGAAATGATTATATATCAGCTGATGCATTAGACTGGTTTTGATCCACCAACACTAAAACATTATTTATCCAAGTTGATAATTTACATCTAAAAGTGCAAGGCATTGAAATGTTTCCAGCAAATTACAACTACAGTAAAGAAACTAAACCTACCTGTTGAGAAGGGAAGCAGATTTGCCCCAGAAGAAAAGGATTGCGACGAGAAGCAACAAGACGTTAGACACAAAAGACAAGAAATTATAGCCAGCTCGTTCAAAGAGAAACCACAGAATCGTGGAAGAACCTAGCAATACAACACCTCCACACCGTTTCCTCCATAACAACACGTCAGCAACTACATCGAATAATTAATATTATGATTAACTCAAAATAATTTAAAATAAAAACAAAAAACTCCAAAGTGTTCAGATGCAAAAAAAATAAAAATAGAAAAGAATATTAGAATAATCAAATCAGTTAAGAATCAAAATCATGTTTGCTTATTGTATGTACGGATAAATAGCGATGTATATATTTAAAAAAAATGTTTGCGAGAATTTTAAGAGAAAGGAGGGGACCTGAGCCGCCGCCGAGGGCTTGGTGAACGGATATGCGATCGTAAGAATGAGAATCTCCCATGGGCAGATTGTGGTAAGGGTTTTTGATTGAACTGATGATGATGTATATGAAAGCTCAACGGAAACAGAGAGATTAAGAGAAGTAAATAGAGAGGGAGGGAGATGAAGAGTATAAAAGAAACGGAGAAGTTGACGAACGTCTTTGACAACTGCAAAATTGGTGTGCGATTTCACTGGGCCGCCCTGGAATTGGACTGAGTCGGCCCAAAAAGAAGCTTTCTAAGGAGAAATATTATGATACTTTTTAATTTGGTTACAAGATGAAAAGTAATAAAATAATCCAAACATGCCCTTAAAATTTGCATAATCGAGGATCGAATTGGTTTGATGGAATGAAATCAATGAATATGATGGTCACCGTGTTAGAACTACATTCATTCTCTCGAATATACATGGAGAAACGGGGACCATCGGATTCGTATCTTTGTTTGCATGACATTAGAAGAGGTAGGCCACGTTTGGCTGGTGGGATCAACCACGGAACCACCGCCACCTTACTTGCTTAAACAAGAGCCAAAAGCAGTTTTAAGGTGCATGTCATGAAATAGAAAGTTATGATTTGCGAATGTTCACAAATCACAATCGAGTCCAGGTCCAGCTTGCTAATCACAGGGTCCGAAATAGGCATTTGATGGGAAAATTGCAACTACAGATGCAGATCACATATCCATGTTTTCACATTTCCTCTGTCAGTAAACTTCACATTTTACAAGTGAATGGAATCCAACTTTGCTCGAATAGCAAAAACTAGACTACAAAAACAGTAAAAATCAGATTTGTATAGTCCCAGCTGCAGTTGTTAGGTTCACGGGAAACTTGATTTTATTTTGCTGCCTCTTCACCATTATTATCAGAGTCCCCACTATCATCATTACTCGAGGACACTTCTTTCTGATGCTCTTCTCCGCCAGCATTCTGTTTGGCCTTTTTCTCTTTCTTCCTCTGCTTTTTCTTTTGCCGTTTCAATCGCTTCTTTGCTGTTCGTTCCTCGGCAGCTTTCACCCTTTCTTCCCTTCTCATGCAAAATTCCGCCAACTCTTTTCTTTTCTGGTAGTCAGCATCCATTCTAGAAAGCCGATCTTGCTCCTTTCGTCTCATCTGCCGATACTGTAGAAAACAGACGTTAAATTGAAGCCAAATACCAATATGTGTATTTGTATATATAAGCAAGTCTTCTAGTTTAAACAAAACCACATAACAACCACTTGGCCTTTGGCCCAGTGGCTAGAACCTTGCCCTCACAGCGGTTCGAGCCCCTGCGACGCATGTAGGGGCTTATTTCCTTCCTTAATTATGGTATATAATTAAGTGAAGACAGTCTTTTCCCTTTCAAAATATGAGTGGAGTAGACACCCTCGAATATTAGAGAGAGTAAAATCTGAACAGTGCTATATAAGAATTAATGTAAACTAATCCCAATATTTGTCTGATTATAAATATCAGTTGTAATCTCATACAATATGAGTTGTAATATGAGCATTAGTCTCATGTAATTCAAAAAAAAAAAAAAAAAACCACATAACTCACATGTATTAGAAAAGCATAAACAGAGCATTTAGTTTTATTGTCACACACCCAACACCATGAAAAGAAGTTGAATGTAAATAGAACAAAATCAAGTGCAATACCATCGGTGCTTCAGCGGCTAGTATAAAAAAAGGGAAAAGGGCTCAACCATTCTCACGACATAAGTGCTTATAAGCTATGCATAAGAAAAAGCATGTTAGAACAGCTCCTCAGAAAAGAACAGCAGCTGTATTAAACCTGCTCTACACCATATTGCCTGGGTTAGGGGGAAATGTGTAACGCATAGAATACAATCTTTACTTTGGAAAAGAATCTTCATCTCCCTAAAACTGCAGACATTTAACTCTTAAAAGATAGATGAATTCCCTTGGTGGCATACCACCATTCTATAACAAATTCCGCTTTTATCTCTAAGAATAAGTAGCAACCTATCTGAAAGCATTAACTTCCCTGGAATTATGATATTAACTCTAAAAACCTAAGCTACACTAAAGCTCTTGACAATATTAACTCCAAAAATCTAGACCACAGACAATCACACACCTACACTTTTGTCGCTACTTTATTTTATGTATAATTGCCTAAACACTATGCAGCCTGGCATTTGAATGTAGGAGGTAACGATAGCCCCCCACATTAAGTTAGCACTGGTAGTCTAAATTATGTCAGAAATTGTCCTCTGCAATCAGTCCACAGTAAATCCACGGCAAGCAAGAATTACCTTATCTGCATACCCCTTAGTCCTCAATCTTTAACTTCAGCCTAATCAATTCCTTCTCAAACCAGGTTTAAACATAGATACCGCCCAGTCACTAACAAATAAATACTCATCAAGAAAAATGCTTGGACACAGCTTATGGCTTTCTACAACTACAATCGGGCCAAGAAAAAACATATATATTTGCAGGCATTGCTTGGTTCATCAGCGTACAATTCTTTTACCAGAGAATTGTCATATTTAATTTCGCATGTTATATAAATTTCTAACATCATCAACTCAAAAAAAAAAAAAAAAATTGTGAATTTTAACGTGACTTCGGTAGGCTTAAGCTCAAATGCCATAAAAATAAGCTAAACTAAAGAGTTACCTGGTGAAAGTCACCGGAGCCGGAACCGGCGGAACTTCCGGAGGTGTTACTGACGCGAA
The DNA here is from genome assembly GCF_022201045.2 of Citrus sinensis. NCBI lineage: Eukaryota > Viridiplantae > Streptophyta > Magnoliopsida > Sapindales > Rutaceae > Citrus > Citrus sinensis. The sequence continues at coordinate 2,645,554 of NC_068563.1, read as the reverse complement.
CGGGCACGTTTTCCATGATGCGGCGGAGCTTGATCTCCATGTCCTCTTCCTCCTCCTTGAAAACCGGGGGCGCATACTCCACGAGCGCCGTGGACGACGCCCCTTGGTCAGACTTATCGGCCACCGCAGCCAGTTGTAAGTCGCCGTCTTTGGGTCTCCCCGTCGACATCATGGACCAAAAACCCTAGCAATATTCCGGTTTAGTCTGTGTATTCTTTTAGCTACTAATTAAGAACCAAACCAGATAGAGTTACTAAATAAACTCCATCGACTTCTTAGACAACTCTAGATATTCTGAATGCTACGGCGAGGTAAAGCTAAAAGCATCAGAGGAAAGAAATTTCAGTATGAAAAATGAAACTTAACAGGTGACGGTAAGTTAAAAGAAACAGATTGCAAGTTTGGGCTCATCTACGGAGGCCCATTGAACTTCACGCCATCTATTTCTTTTCTGCACACGGATGGTGCTAAATGTACCTTTTTGAAACATTAAGTACACCCATTCCCGAAAAAGGCTCCCTTCGTGGCATGAAAATTTGTACATTAATACGAGAATGTGTATTTAGAGTTGGGATCGCTTAACTAGTTAGTATTTATGGTGTGTTGACTTCATGCAATGAGGAATGGGAACAAAATAATGAGAATTAAACCATGTTTACTTGGCAAAATGTAATTTGAGAATGATAATAAAATGTGTAGGTCCCACACAATTTGGGAATAAGGGATGATAATCTCATTCCCATAGGGGGTTGGAAATGAGAATGTAATATATGTTTACTTTTGTATCCCTATAATTTTTTTTTATATTTCTCAAATTACCCTAATTCAAATCACAATTAATTTTATTATTTTAAATGTCATTAATAATAATAATAATAATAATAATAATGTAATTTTCATTATCTAGATACATGTATAAATATTATTATAAAAATGATATTAATTAAAAATAATAATAACAATAATTAATAGTAACTAAAATAATAAATTTAATAAAAATAATAATAAATGATAATAATGATAATATTAATAAAAATAATATTAACAGTAGTTAATAATAACTAAAATAATAAAGTTAATAAAATTTAATAATAATAATAAATGTCAATAATGATAATATTAATAAAAATAATATTAACAATAATAATAATAGTAATAATAACAACAATAATGATAATATTGTTAATAATGATAAATTAATTATTTTTATTAATTATTAATATTATGAGTATTTTGGTAAATTGATTCTCATTCTCACTCTTCATTCCTATTTATTTTGTCAAGTAAACACATCAATGGTATTCCATCACATTCTCATTCTCATTTATTTTTGTCAAGTAAACATTGAAATTTCATTCTTATTTTAGTTCATTCTCATTTCAGTCCATTCTCATTCCACCCCATTTCCATTCCCATTCCATGAAGTAAACGCATCATTAGAGTTGGGATTGCTTAACTAGTTAACTTTTAGATAGATAATTGATTTAATTTTTTTTTTTTTTTGAATATTCGCTATCTTTAGGTGGCTAATTGATGATTTTCCAATTCTTATTAAACCGAAAATGACAAAAAAGTTAAATAAAATAATGTCTCAATTAAATTAGTGTGAACGAGATTTAACCCTAGGATCTTATATATATATTTTTTATTACAAGATGCCTGACCAACTGAACAATAAATTAACACAATTTATTACACAAAATTATTAAGCCTTTAGAGGCAATGAAGGCAGCGACATGTGCAGTGCTTGGGAAAAGCAAGCTTTACATTTCATTAAAGAATTATTTCGTAAAGAGAGACACATTAATTAAATTGGTTAAGGAAACATCCTCGATTGTTCATAATCCACGTGTATCTACTGGCCATTGCTTGTTTTCGATATATTTTAAAATCACACAGCCCCAAAATCCGATGCACTTTCGAGATGATAATATACCTTAATGCGCCAGCATGTTTTCTTTCCAGTTTTCATAGGATTAGGGCGGTTGTGTTCGATATTGTCTCCCTCTTGTAGATTCTTTGTTTAGCAAGTTTCAATTGTTTTTTTTTTTAATTTTTTTTTTTTAACTAGCAAGAACCCTTCAGCCTTATACAAATTCTTTTTTATTACTAGAACAATTTGTAATAATTATCTATAGATTATACACACATTGCCCTGAGATTAGGCTTTTTATTGGGAATCGCTCTATAGATGAGTTTAATTATAGTGCATCATGAATGTTAGCCCATATATACTATGTCTAAATTAGTCCCGTTTAAGTATTTGTTGGTCTTTCCTTGCCTGCATGCGTGTTGAAATGAGCAGTAATTTGGTTTTTATAATTAGAAAATACACGTAAAAGGGAAAAAATACCCACAAATATATGTAAAAGACTCGAGTGACTCTCTTATATTCATACAAATTCACATTGTATTTTGTATTCACTCGCGTTCTAAATCATTGTAGTGGTTGAGTTAGAAGTTAGAACCAAACGTGGGAATTGGAAATTGATAAGCTGATCTAAGTGGATCAAAGCAACTCGCCATATGATCAGATTCATATAAGCATGCATGTGTGATGAATGAAACCACATGTGCAATGCCTAGGGAAAATGAAGATATATATATATACCCAACAGAACATTCTGGGTTTTGAGTTCTACAGCATGTGTTTAGCACTTATTTTATGTAACAATGTACCTACCCTATTCCCATGAGTCAGAACCCAATGCAAAAAGTTTTGAAGTTTGTCTTCTCGTTAATTGACAATTATTCAACATAATTCAATGCTCCCTCATGTTTATCATGCTAAAATTACATATAAATCAGTCAACTATACACGTTATATTGCTTGTAAACGGTAAAATGTATGGGGAAAAAGAATGTTTCTGAATTATTTAGTTTCCATTCTAGTGTCCAAATTAAAAGTATATGAAAGGGATAGTTTATATTGTTTAAGCAGTCCGTTCGTTTATACGTACAAAAGAATGTGAACTAAGGTAAGTTCCACATACCTCAAACATTAAACTATTAATAGCATCCTTGATCTATGGTACAATAGGTGATTACCTTTAAATGGATGTGACCCCTAATCACAAACTTTTGTATATACTATGTCTGGCAGCCTGCGATGAGATATACAAAATATTCTAGTGTTGACTATGACTACCATTGAATTTTCCGTGAGTTATACTGTTTTCAGAAATTTAATTTGCATTTGAAATATCTTTTAGTCACTTGAGAAAATTTTATGTTTAAATTTCGGAGGAATTTAGATACCTAACAAAATTATAAACCTGATAATAATTTGGTTAAATATTAATAATGCTCTCTTTTAATCTGAGCACTCTTAATTTTTAAAAAATCTTGTGCCACCTATATTTTAGTATTAATGAACGGTTAAAATTTAATTATTATTTTTATTTATTAACCACCAATTATATTAATAATACTTATTTATATAAAGATCAAAGAGAATCATAATACATAAACTTATCAATCTAAACGCGTAACGTGAACAGTGTCAAATTGCAAGGTGTGGCTTTAGCAAATTACAGTGTGGGCGCAACCCTTGACGTCCACGTGTCAATTTCAATAAAACACGTTTCCTTAATTAAGTCTCCGCATTTATTCTTTTCGTAAGCTGACCCAATTGATAATTAAACTTCAACGTACCGCCAACATAGCCAAGCGTTGGGTGGAAAAAAATCCAGTTACGAAATCCGTTGTGTGATTAAATTATTCATTTATTATTAAATTCAAATTTTAAACTAAAAATTATTTATGGAAAGCGAAGGGGGAACGAAACTCCGTACACGTCAACATAACGGGAATTGAAAGTGATGTTTCCAAAGTCGCCACTCGCTATTACTGGGAGAGATTACACGCGCCGTTATAAGGTGATAACCGATAACTGTCTAACTACCGGAGTCATAGCTATTTCCCCAAAAAAAAAAAAAAACAAGCTGGGAAAACGCATTGAAGTGAGTGAGGGTTGAGATATTTTTAATTTAATTTTTTTTAATGAAAATCTTGACATAAATTTTAAGCTATTAATTTTAAAAATTTTAACAGTAGATGAGTAATTTTGGATCAGACTACGGTGCAACTGTGGCACCGTGCCACAGTTGCACCTAAGATTTCTTAAGTAATTTTTATTAAATATTATTTTAACTTTTAATATCTATTGTTAGATTGATAAAATTTATGTAAAAAATTTTAGTAAAAAAATATCAATTTTAATTTTTTAAAATATTACATCTAACAAATATTTAAAAATAGTGAGTGGATTTCATTAAAGTATATTATAATTTACATGTGACGTTATTAAAATTTATTGCTCAAATAATTGCTCAAAAGCCGGAGAATCATAGACTCATAGTATGATTGCCATTGTAATCATAACAATTTGTTTTGTATTTGTTATCACTATTATTACTACAATCAATAATACTAAAGATACAAGCTCTCATTAAATTTTTTTTTTAATATAAACTGATATCATATTTTACAACATGAAAAACTTATTGTTCCACTTTTTAATGTTTATGAAAAAAACTAAAAATTCTGTATGACTGTATCTATCAAAGGGATAGAAAGGTAAAATCTGTTGATGAAGTCAAATCACAAATGCAAGGTTACACGTGTAAGTTGTAGCTGATGTCCCGTTTGTTACTTAAAGTTTAGCGAACGGCGTCGCCGCGTGACTAAAAGTGGCTCATAGAGCGCCGAAACAGTGTCGGCGGTTCAAAATGGTGGGGACTTGGGTGACCAATTAGGCCGTTCAGGTTTACAGGCTGGCCTGACAGCTTATCGGCCATCATCGGTTCTCTGATTCCGCGACCTCTTTTGTCGTTTTGTCCACCTCATCGTCACCCTACTTTCGTAGTTTCCTTCGCACTTCGCAGTCCGCAACCGCTCCCCAGACAACTGCCCCAACATTATTGACAAAAGAAAATCTTGATTAAAAAAATTAGAAAACCAAATCAAAATCCTTCACGTTATGCTTTCCAGCCTGGCTCGGTCAAATCCACGTCCCTATCTACATTACATCAGCCCTTGTTCCAGTTTCTCACTAATGCTCTCTCAATTTATCACGCTTTTTACGATTATTCCGTTTTATTAACTACTATGTACGTTCAACAATTTCAAAAACAAGGAAACGATACATAGCTTTCTATGTTTGTTTTTTTTTAATTTTTTTTTGGAGATATGATACAATTGATATATTTATAACCAAATTCAGTTTAATACCATCTAAAGTTTTATCCTTACAAATTACTCACAAATGCATTCAAGAATTTAAATTCAGTTCAATATCTCCAAAAATTTATACCCACTGTTAGTTTGGAAAGTTCAAAAGTGATTTTGAAAATTTAAAAGATAATTTTAGTGTTTAGTAATTTTTTTTAAAAAAATATTTTTACCAAAATCACCCCATCATAATTCATACATAAGATTCTAAAAAGTAAAGAAATAGTAGTTTTTTAAAATTTGATTTTGAAAATAACTTTTATATTTAATACAATTCCATATATGTCCTCATATATATTATAAAAATCTAAAATTATTCTCATTAATTAGGAAATAAAATCATTAATCTTAAAAAATTATTAATAAAAATAAAATTAATAATATAAAATATTATTGTAGTTGTTAATTTTATATATGCACAATAAAAAATAATATCTTATATACATGTTTAAATAAATAATTGGCCCTCATAAATATATCTAAGAATTAATACACACACATATTACATATACAATTTTAATAGTATGCATTTCTTTAGCAAAGATTTATTTTATTATCTTAATTTTTTTAAAAGATACGAGTGGATAAAGCATAAATTAATTATATTGTTAATTTTTAATAAATTAATATTTTTATTTTGAATTAATAAAACTATAATGTTATCATTATTTTACACGAGAGTGTTGAGTATAGCCGTATAGGATAGATTATAATTTAATTCCATTTTAAAATAAATAATTTTTTTTATTAATGCTTACATTTAAGCTGGAAAATTCTCTCATTCAATGCAAAACTCCAAGGAGACCCTTGGACATTCATTTCGTTGGCTTTTTTTCGCAACAACTATTATTATTTTTTAATTTTTTAACTTTAGTACTTTACCGTATTATTAATTCATTTTACTGACTGGTTTAACTCAAAATTGAGGGTCAATTGCTTCGCATAATGTAGAGAATCAATATTTAAAAAGGCTAAATATCTAATCTGACTTTTAAATCCGTTTTTATTATTTTACTTTAAAAATTAATAAAAAAATGCTTACATTTTAAAAGATTTAGCAAAATTTCTCTAAATATCCCGCTTGATTAGTAAAAGGCATAACCAGATAGATGTTAGCCATAGAAAAACTCAGATATTTAAAGGGTTTACTGAAAATATCTTATTTATAAATAATTAACATTACACTTATAAAGTTAAAAAATGATAAAATAAACAATCATTTTTCACGTTATTTAATCATAATAAATTATGGTGAAGCCATTTATATGTCATATTAGTTGTAATATTCATTTTTATATCTCAATCTTATTTACATTATATTACTATTTACAAAGAGTGCCCCAAAATTTCTTAAACCCAAAAAAGGAAAAAAAAATGTTTACCTAGGCTGTGTCGTATAACGACCCCAAACGTCCCCAGTCACCATAACCGTTAACGAGTCAAATAAGAAACCAAGAACTCTCTGGAGAAATTCCAACTTTAACCGGTAATATATTACCGGGATTCTTCGAAATTGAAGCTGCTGACGTGGCCCCCGCATGGACGTTTTAACAACTGTATAAAATACTAATTCAACTGGTCACCTATTAGTACCGGTCGTTCGGTCCCCAATAACGTTTATTACCCGTATTAGTTAACCGGCTCCGTCAGTTACCCATAACTATCTCCCTTTTTAAGCTCCTCATAACTCTCCGTCTCTGCCCTCACAAACAATACCACATCTTTCCAAATTCTCTCCTCTTTCGTTCAGATTTCAGTTACTAGTGGGGGCTAGGTTCTTGTAAAATGGATCGGGATTCGGTATCGGAACGGGTCAAGGGCCCCTGGAGTCCTGAAGAGGACCAGCTATTGCTGAAACTCGTGCAACGATACGGCGCGAGGAACTGGTCTGTGATATCAAAGTCGATCCCCGGTCGCTCCGGGAAGTCTTGCCGTCTCCGGTGGTGCAACCAGCTCTCGCCGGAGGTGGAGCACAGGACGTTCACGCCCGACGAAGACGAGATCATTATTAAAGCCCATGCCAGGTATGGCAACAAGTGGGCCACCATTGCACGGCTCTTGAACGGCCGTACTGATAACGCGATCAAGAACCACTGGAACTCGACGTTGAAACGGAAATACGCCGAGACTACTAGGTCGGCGTTGGCGGCTGGAGTTGATGAAGACAGCGAGGATAGCGATGAGAGAGAAAAGAAAAGGTCGGCCGTTTCTGTTTCGGGCATTTCTTGCAGTCCGTCCGGATCCGACGTCAGTGATTCGGGTCTACCGGTTAGGGTTTTTGAAAGCGAGTGCCGATACAACGAAGTGTTTGATGTGTCGACTGATCTTACTCTGGGCTTGCCTGTAACTGAGTTGAAGAAGTGTGACTCGGTTTCACAGCAGGAAAATAATAGCGATGATGACAAAACGAGCAATACACCGTCGTTTGGACTGGAGTTTTTGTCTGTGATGCAAGAGATGATTAGAAACGAAGTGAGAAATTATATGGAGGTGGCGGTGAGGAACGCTGGGTTTAAGCGAACAGGGATTAACAAGATTGATTAAGAAAATTAAGGAACGAAAATTAAATTTTCGTTGGGATAATTCTAGACTTTGGTAGGAGATTTAGAAATTAGTTAAAAAGATCCAAAAAAAAAAAGAATTTGAGGCTTGTATAGAATCAGCTAATGAGAGAGAGTTCATTTTGGAGTAGTTATTTTGTTAGTGAAATAATCAAAATTTTCCCTTGTGGCTAATTTTCTGGCTTTTGAAAATTTCAGTTGGAAATTTGGAAATTCAGTTATATTTTGCGGTTGCTGGTTGTGGTTATTATTTTTGTTAGTCAAGAGTTTTAACAGAATCACGGTCCATGAATCATGGCCATATCATGCTGGGGATGTGCTGGAACTGTTGGTTACATTGGATTGTAATCTGGATTTATAAACGATTTTTTAATGGCGTCGCGGTACGGCGTGTACTGGATGGTACAAGATTCAACTTGGTGGTTGATAGGTTCATTGACCCTTTATTTCTTTCTTCTTTTCTGATTACGTAGCCCAAAAACGACGCCGACTTGGAGCATGTTAATTGTTAAATGTGATGATTCTAAAGTTTGTTCACTTTAGTCCTCTTCAGAAAAAGAGAGAAAATTGAATCAAGTCGTTAAAAAGTGGAAGAGTTCTTCCCTGTTATCTAAACAAACTCGTACGTTTACAAAATAAATAACTAATTGAATAAATAAACTAGTACCAAATTAACAATTTTTTTTTTGGTCACAATCTAAGTTATGTTGCATAATAAAAGTTAATTTTGCATGTATGTTCTTTTTTTAATTTGAATATCATATTAGAATGCATTGAGACGCTACCCACACCATAGCCTCACACTGCATCTGCTTCGCTTAACAACTGCAAGCTACCATCGTCCAAATCCCTAACCAACGGCAGCCACACCAACATATCCCTTCTTCTCATCACCGAAGAAGAGTAGTTGCACGCAAAGCTAGCAGCTGCACCCTAGCCAGAAATAGCCAACAGCTCTTGTCTTTCAGCCATCATTCCTTGCAACACCAATCACTAGCAATAGCTTGCTATTTTATGGTTAATAAAAAACTTGTTATATTGTAAATAATTTGTTTTATAATTAACTAGAAGTTTTTTCATAAATTTAACAACTTAATTTTGATGACATCCATGATCAAAAATCATCAAAGAGAGAGGACAAAAGGAAAAAAAAAATGACTGTCGTCTTCTTTTGTTAAGATTTCAAGTCAGAGAGATTTTTTTACATTTCAGTTGAAGAAGAAGGAATAGTGCTAATTTTGGAATTAAATTAGGGTTATAATTAAAAAAGTAATTATAAATTTTTTTTTATGGGGTGCAGCAAGAAGGGGGGCGTTCTTAAGGAAGTTGAGTTAATGATGTGCCGACACCACTACTCCCGATAGAAATTGAACTAAAAGCGTGGTCTAATCTCCGACAGGAAAGTGGTGCTATTAGGATATGAGTTGGGTGCGTTTAGCATTTCAAAGCGTGAGGTTGGGCTCCATCATTCGAGTCCAACTCGAAGCTCGAACGAAGATCTCTACACGACTTCGTTACTTGCTTAAAACAAAGATAGATGGAGTGAGAGAGCAAATCGACGTCGTTTTTGCGCCTGCTTCTTCCCATCCGAACTGAAACTCGGAGGAGCTGTGAAAAAAAAAAAAAACAAAAGAATTGCTCAGATCTTCGTTCAATATAAAAAATTGACTTCGAATTAGAAGAAAGAAGACCGAGAAAGAGAGCAAAGGAGATAAGAGATGCTGCCAACGTCAGTCTCGAAAGGGCGTTCATCGTCCTCGGCGTCACGAACAAACCCCATGTTCCCTCAGTACCTCCGTCGAATCATCAAGGTTCTTTCTCACCATAGATCTGACCTGTTTCAATTCATTTTTAGCATTTAATGATCAACTTACATGTTATAAAGATTGATCTTTCAGTTTAATCGTTATAGTTTCTTCTATGCTTAGGGGAATTTAGTAATTTTCCCGCTCGTTTTAGGCTTTTAGGCATTTGCGATTACTAATCATACAACCGACTCACCGGCTGCGTTTACATTTTCATGATTATATTAGCTTCATATATTCGATTTTGCCTTGTAATTAAATGGAAGTAGAAAAATTCTAAGAAACTAAACCAGTGCCTTTTTTTTTGTTTTTGGGATGAATTTGCGTCTGATGTGAACAGAAAATGAAGGATTTATTCCATATTAAAGTTAATTATTTTCCTCTGATTGTTTGGGTTCATTGTAGTGGCAACAAATGGATATTGAATATACTTTCTGGCAAATGCTTCACCTATGCACTTCCCCAAAAGTCGTGTAAGTTTCAACCCATCTCATTTGTTTTTGCCACAGTTGATGTCATAGTTTGTTTTACTCTGATATGATTTCTTTTTTTAGTGGTTATTTTGTTCGTGGATATTTATTGAATCATGGGGTAGGAATACTCATCTTTTATAAGAATTAGAATGTAGAAGTAAGTTTTTGAGTTTTATAGATGTCAATGTTCTTACCATTTCTATTTCTGCATTTTGCATGTGGAACTGTACGGTGATGCAGCTACCAACACACAAAATATCACAAACGTAAGTACATTTTCCATTAAATTGTTTTTTTTTTTGGGGGTTAAAAAACTATTTAAAAGAATGTGGTTGAAAACCTCATGGCTGATGCATTACACTACTTCCATTAATATTATGATGAAAGTGGTGGAAGAGAGAATTTTCATCATGCAACTTTTTACAGGGTATAATGTCTTTTAAGAGTTCATATATTAACTCCAACATACTGGTAAATTGTCTGTTTTCCTTTTTATCTCAGAAACTAAGAATCAATGGGCACGAGATGATCCTGCTTTTGTTGTAATCTGCAGTCTCCTTTTGTCAGTCGCAACCATTGCATATTGTGCTGCGTAAGTTTATTATGTACATTTTGAGAGGCTGGGTTTTTAAATGTGATAGAGAAGGGTGGGTCGGGTTAGGGAGGTTGTAAATTCTTATTGTACAAATAAAAAATTACGAAGGTTGACCATATTTTGGTTAATTAAGAATTTATACAAAATTTCACGTTCACATCCATTTTCCTAGGAGATCTTCCACAAGTTCCTTTGTTGTTGGACTACTTCTCAAAGTTTTGGTTATTTATATCCTTAATGAGTCAGTTCTGTAACTTGGATATTCCCAGTACTTCCATGTTTAGTGATTTCCTGGCACAATTTTCAGTTTTTTTCCAAAATTTATATGCAATATTGATCTCTTATTTTACTTTTAGGCTGTTCATATATTACATACTGCTTCATTCAGCTTCCATTCTGATTTAATCTTATCAGCAGTATTCTCTGTGTTTCAGGTATGACCATAGTGCCACACATGCTATTTTTGTAGTTATTTCAGTCTTGCTTTTCCATTTTCTGATTACCGGAGCTATGCTGGCTACATTTTGTTGGTAAGAGCTACTCTTACATGTATGTGTATGATTTTACTTGCATTCTTTTTTGAGTTGTGTAATTGGATGCCAACATTGGTGGATTATTTAGTTCTTTAAATTCTGTGGCTGCTTATTAAAAACACGAATGCTCTCTGGTATTCATAAGTAGTGTGTCTTCTAGGAAAACTATCGCTCCTGTGCCCGACCCATTTTAGCTTTTTGTTGCTTGTAGCTTGTTTTATCTATGTGATAGTAAAATATTGATAAACTGTAGAATTCATGTCTCATCGTTTATTAATATATTTCACATTGTTATTCCCTATTTGGTTACTTTATGCTGAAATGTATATTGGTTCGTCTTGGTCACTTTTTTTTCCTTCTCTCCCTTCTGAACGCTTGTCAAGTGTATGACATGTAATATGAAGCTAACTTGGCTCTGAAATCCGTTCCTTTGTTACATGCAGGTTCTTGACAAATTCGTATCTTCGGGAGGATTCTCCAAATAGTCACGTGGTCGAGCAACGAGTTGAATGGCAAGTCAGGAAACTTTTATTTCCCAATCTTACAGTTTGTGGTTTTGCATCTGCATACTTGGGTTGTTTGTGTTCGTACAGTATACATATAAATAAATGCTTGAATTTTATATTTCTTTATGATTGTTTTCCATATGCAGAAATGAGGTTTATTTTTTATTGAATATATAACAGTATAATTAATTGTTTAGTGGCTGACTGATCTTCTTTGGGCTGAAGGCTCTACGCGTTTGATGTGCACTGCAATTCTTTCTTCCCAATGTTCGTTATGCTTTATGGTAATATCTCTGTTACAATGTACTTGCCTCTTACATCTTTTAACCTGACTTTATGCATTACCATAATTTGAAGATTGTTTGTTTTGTGGCAGTTATACATTATTTCCTGTCTCCCCTATTGATGGTACATGGCTTCATTCCTGTATTGCTATCGAATCTGCTTTTTATGGCGGCAGCTTCTTACTATCATTATCTCAACTTTTTAGGTTATGATGGTAAGCTGATTTTGTTGGTTTGTTGTTTTGCATTGCTACTCAATATAGGTCAGAAAATTTTCAGAGTTGAGGTTTGGCAGAGCATATTGGTGCCTTCATTGTGCTTGATAGATGCTTTATTTCTCAAAATCTTTCTGTGATAGGTGCCATCTAGGTTATCCAATTGTTTTGACTTTTCATTGAGTTTTTTTAAATAAGTTTGGTTTCCAGAAGATTGAATATCTACTACTAACCAAATCAAATATTTTCTCTTTGTTTGAATTCATGCCTGGTTAGTTGTCCGAATATGATTCTGGAGTTGATGGTTTTTGAATGTTTACCTGAAGCACTATGTGGTCCCCTTGCATCGATTTATTAACACTTGTTTTACTCTGCAGTACTGCCCTTTCTGGAGAGGACCACATTTTTCCTCTATCCAATTGGTGTTTGCATTGTCCTTTCTCCTATCTGTAAGTTCTGGATATAGCTGCTGATTATAGCCTTTCCTTTCATTTCCTTACTTCTGTGTTGTCTGAAACTCGAGTTCTGCTCTGCAGTGATTTTAAGTGGCTTCAATCCTTCAAGATATTTCATGAACATGTACTTCAGCTGGAGGTTATGATTTATGCCTCGTATAGCAGATAATGAGGTGTCAATTAAACTCAGACTGCATCAACGCTTGATTGCTCAATGGTTTGCATACATGTGGAAGGGAAGTCACAACTACGGTTTGATATAGTCTCTTTACATTTTTTGTAGGCTTGTAACGCTGAATGGATAATTCATAACCGAATGAGCTCAGGGTAAAGAGACACTTATTGGTGATCAAGATAATTGATAAAGATTGATTTAGAAAATGTAATGATTTTGATCCGTGCCATTTTATTCAGTATATATTGTTCTTTATCTGGAAAACAAGGACAAAGATTCAATTTAAGGATTTTCTCCCTCACTCCAATTTACACGTGTCTAGAAGTTTCATATGTTTCTTCAATCTATGAGTTTATATGGTCTTGCCTTTGTGTCGTTCTCTTGCGATGAGATGTAATCCAAAATAAATCACGGTTGCATAATTCGATGATGATCACAAATTATAGTCCCATGAGGAGCTCAACACCTGTTATTTGAAAAAGAAAAATCACAAGTTCAACACTGGACCACACATATCTTGATGATCTTGGGGTTAAAAGGCTCGAGAGGATCCTTAATGGCTCCCAGCATTATTATCTTGCCATCAAATTTTAACCAAGAAAGGTAAGGCTCAAGAGGGTGAAGCACAGGCACAGTGACCGTGTCACTGATATAATCAAATGAGTCACCGGCGTCTTGGTGTCCGAGCTGACCAAGTATTCACCGGCATCAAGATGCTCCAAAGTTTTCCTCTCTTTTATTATCAGTAGGCTTTAGTTAATCACAGTCGCATGGTGTGCTATTTACCTCCGTTATTTTCAATCCCGTGTATCCCGCTATTCCAAGCCCTAATAATCCTCCCTTTGGTCCACTTTGTTTCGGTCCAAATTTTCAAATTATGATTGAAGTATTTTTTAGGCTGTGCTGTAAAATATTTAATAAATATTTTACAACATTACCACGACACGACGATTGATTATTTGTCATAATTGTTATGTTTAGAAGTTAGAATTAGGAAAAGACACTTTTACACAATTGCACCCGCTGGCTTGAAAGATCATAATGTGCATTTTCTAAGCCTTTGTTGCTTTTTGCCGTAACACATTTGACTAGACGTGATGCTTATTGCGTCTCTGTAAATTTATTCACTTAACAAAGCTCTACCCACTCCATACAAAGGTTCACACAAAATCCACTTGACCTAAAATCTTAAACTATAATGATATCCTAAAGATTTTATATGTATCTATGTTCAATAACAAAGATTCACTTGACCTAAAACCTTAAAGTGTAGCGATATCTTAAAGATCAATAACCATGGCACCAGCAAAGTCGCCCTTGTGTGGGTTTACCATTGGTGTACTCATCGCTATACGTAAAGATTCTCTTTGCTATACGTAAAGATTCTCTTTTTGTAGTACTGTTCGTTGTCTGATTTTCCTCCTTCGTTGGCTCCAGCTTTGAACTTGTAAGTTATTATTATAAAATAGAAAAGCCCGTATACGTTAGCGCTGTTGAGTACAGCATCTTCTACTATACTCAAAGACATCAAGTTTTTCGTCGCACTTTCAAGTTTTCATGTACTAATATGTCATGAAGTTACAGGCGTCCAACAAAATATTAGTAGTTAGAAACAAAAAAAGTCGAAATTTTGAATGGAGATCGAATGATTTGTGGAAGAGGCCTTGGCACTAGACAATGGCTGTACTGGCAGTACTGCAGTCATTTTCTAGTACAGCTTAATGAATATTAAATATTAACTGTACTATGTACACTCAAGAACATTTGGGAAATGGATTATGCCAAGATCATTTTCGCTCATATGAAGCTCAGTGTGACAAACTCCACCATAAAGAAGTCTAGGAAAACATCATCTGGTCCTGTTTTCTTGTAGTTAACTTTTAGCCCAAATATACTGGTACCATAAAGAGGTTAATTACTTGGATAATTACATCAATAAAAGCGAAAACTATTTCCATATATTAAATTTTTGCCTAAGAGCATACGTATAAAATGATAGAATGAGAAATTCTACCGTACATTGTAGGCTTCACGCCAGAATCTGATGTGAAATTATTGATTAACAATAACCAGATATTTGGCCGAGTGGTTGGAGTGGCTGCCTTCCAAGGGCAGCAATTCAAACCCCCCACAAACGTAATGTGTGGATAATTCATTCCTTAATTATAATATATAATTGAGTGAAGTGAAGTAGACATTCCTTTCCTTTATCAAGTACAAGTAGAGTTGATATTTTTCAAATATTAATAAGGATTAAAAATTTAGATAAAGCTTCATAAATATTAATATAAGTTGGTCGTAATAATAATCTAATTTATAAATATCAATTATAATTTCATGTAATATGAGTTGTAATTTAAATATTATTCTCATATAATTAAAAAACAATTAGACACACGGTGATATACGTTGAAAAATTATAAATTTCCTCTATTCATTATCCCTTCAAAATTTTAGAATTTCATAAAACGAGAGAGAATAAACTAGAAAAGATAACTGTTGCTCGAATAGTACCCTCGACTTGCGGGCACGAATCGCGGTAAAAATCGTGTTCCATAGAACAGTAAGGCGAATCGCCTTCTTCAAGTTTGCCGGCATCGGACAAGAACAAGGGCGCCCCAGCGGCTGCCACAAATGCAGAAAGATCCGACGCCGCATACTTAAAAGAAAAGAATGCGAGGTATAAAACCCACGTGGGGCTTCTTGTTTTTCCAACTCATTCATGGCAACATAGCAAAGCAAGGGTTGCAAATTGCAATTCAGTGAAAAAAAAAAGTGGGAACGTAACAATGAAGCAGAGGTTTGCTGGCCAAATTATCTTCATCATAAAAAATCTTCAAATGGCAGCGACTCGACTGGAGATGAAGATTGGAGTGAGGAAAAATAATTAGAATGACATAATAAAGAGAGAGAAACTAATATTCAGTGTCTCTAATTTTTTGAAATTTAAAAATTGTGGAAGGATAATGAAAGGAAAAAATTTAAAATTTTTTCCAACACATCTCATCGTGTGTTCAATTATTATGAAAAATTTACGAAAATAACCATAAAATTTTTGCTATTTTCACAATTAACCTTCTCAATTTTTTTTTATCAACATTAGCCAAACACACGCTTTTCTCCATAAATTATCCTTCTTTACAAACGAAAAGAAGCTTGGTGCAACAGGCCCAAGTCTTGGTGCGACAGGCCCAAGTCTTGGTGCGACAGGCACCTGTCGCACCATGCTTTAGTGCGACAGGCAGCCTGTCGCACCAAGCTTCGTGCGACAGGTTGCCTTCTTCTATCTTATTATTCATTTGTTTTCGCCAGTCCTTTCGTCTTTGTTCGTCTCTTCTTATTCGTATGTAATATCTTCTTCTACCTCAGATCGAATCTCATCCGACAACCCAAACAACAAAACAAAATCAGCTTTTTAATTCTCCAAAATCTAATTTCGGAATTCAAATTCCCCGGGATTTTCCATTAAAAGCCACGTTGCGAAATGCTAGGCGGGCTGTACGGAGACCTACCTCCACCCTCCGATGAGGACAAACTGGTAGGATTCTAGGGTTTTGATTAGAGAATTAAGAGAGAATAGATGAAGAATTTAAAGAGAAGGGAGAAGAATTAATAGGAATTAGAATTAATTTTATTACTTGCCTCCTAAAAACATAATAAGAACCACTTATTTATAGTAGTTCAAGACAATCCTAATTGTAATTTAATAAGGACTTTAATTGAAATAAGAAATCCTAATACTAATAGGAAAGAAATTAAAACAAGCAATTAAAATAAAATAAACTATTAGAGTCCTAACATTCCCTGCCCCTTAAAACAGGCTTGTCCGCAAGCCTTTTACCCAGTCTCAATAACCGAGACTTTCCAATCCGAATGATGGTCAGGCATTGGAGGGTTGTGAACAGGTATATCAGCGTCTAAAAGCAATAGGTGAGGTTGTTTGCAGCGATGCCTAGGCTTGAATTGCTCGTCACAGTTAAAACAAAGTCCTTTAGAACGTCTGTCCGCCTGCTCAGTTGAGGATAAACGTTTGACATTATTAGGTAAGGCAGAGGGAACCGGTCCTAATAAAGATGGTGCTGGTGGAGTAGGAGTCGATTGTAATTTTGTGATTGGATCTTGGAGGGCAGGAATGGGGGAACAATTGCCTTGTAAAGTAATTGCCTTTTCCTGAAATCTAGCAAGTTCAAAAGTTTGCAGGAGACTAACAGGTTTGAATAGTTGTACGCCAGTCTTGATATCTTTACGTAACCCAGAGAGGAAACAACTAATGAAGAAAGGCTCCGTTAAATTGCTAGTCCGATCAGCCAACTTTTCAAATTGTCGTTGATAGTCAAGAATAGTCCTTGTTTGACGTAGTTTGGTAAGGCTGCCAACTGCATCATTCTCTTCTAATGTCCCAAATCGAGTAGTCAAAGCCCGTGTAAATTGCGCCCAAGTCATTTCGCCCATAGTCTGCTCTAGCCAATGAAACCAAAGTACCGCATCACCATCAAGATGGCCAATAGCTAAAGACAATAAGTCAGCATATGATAATCCAGTAAGGCGACGATATTGCTCACATCGAAAAATCCATCCCGTGGGATTGTCACCATGAAAAATAGGAAAGTCAAGGCGTATGTTACGAGCTTGCACGAGAGTACTTCCAATGCGTTCAGTAGGTTCAAGAGGGGGTTGGGTAGCAATTACCGTTTGAGGAGCAGAGGTCCCGCCAGTAAATATATCAACTTGTCGTTGATCAGTAACTGGGTGTTTGCCTTTTCGAAGCTGACTCAATTGCTGAAGGATGCCGTGCATGAGTTCTTGCAAATCGTTATTCTGCTTGGCTAAGGCTGTAACCTTTTCATCGATGGCTGTAAACTTGTCATGAAATTGTTGTGACAACTGCTCAACTTTGCCTTCAAGCTCCTTAACAGTCATGATGCCTAAAAGTCTAAAGAAAATTCACGCTTGGTTGAAAAAATTTAGATGCTGGAAAAAGTTTGGAGGGTGGGCTCGGTTCAAGTCTCCAAAAAGGCAAGAGATATTGGCAAAAGTTTGGTTGTTTGGGTTTTTTTTTTTTTTTTCAAATAGTGAACGAAAGAAAAAAAAATGGTGGCAGGAAGGATGTGCTCTGATACCAGATGGTAGGATTCTAGGGTTTTGATTAGAGAATTAAGAGAGAATAGATGAAGAATTTAAAGAGAATGGAGAAGAATTAATAGGAATTAGAATTAATTTTATTACTTGCCTCCTAAAAACATAAAAAGAACCACTTATTTATAGTAGTTCAAGACAATCCTAATTGTAATTTAATAAGGACTTTAATTGAAATAAGAAATCCTAATACTAATAGGAAAGAAATTAAAACAAGCAATTAAAATAAAATAAACTATTAGAGTCCTAACACAAACCCACCAACACGACCACCACTGTCTGGTCAATTTTCGCGCCACCACAAACCATCCTCAAGCCCCAATCCAAACCCAAAACCACCCAAAATTCTCTCCTGACTAGACCCCATTCCTCACCTGCAATCGCACCTTCCCCCGACGACGTGGTAGCGCTGCCGCAACCGGCATTGGTCGACGCCACTTCGACCGTAATCAAGGAGCACGACCCCGCTAGACCGAACTACGAGGATTATAGGAGAGAGAAGAAGAAGAAAGAGGTGGATGCTGAAATTAGTAGAGAATTGGAGAGAAGAATGCAAGAGGAAGAGGAAAGGGAGATGAGAGAGAGGGGTAATTTGGTCTCAACGGTTCTTTTATGGCTAATGTTGATAGAAATTTGTTTGAGGGGTTAAGATGAAAAAAACTAAAATTTTTATGGTTATAAGTGTAAATTTCCCAATTATTATTAGTTAGTGATTTTACATCAGATTGCGACGTGAAATGTTCGATGCATTTCAGAATTTCTGGTGTATAAGGTGATAGAATGCCATGTGGATATGTTGCTGCCCATTCTGTTGTCACCGTCAAAGCTTCGCCGCTACTCATTTCAAGACAGAGACACTGAGAAATGACAATTTTGACCTTATTTTTAGGTAGCCTTACACGTCAAACATGTACGAGCACTCACCGAAAATTTGATAAAAATTGTGATAAAAATAAGGATCCCTCTAAGTTACATGCACATACCTTACAATCCTCTCATATAAATAGTGAATGGATCCACATTATTCATTATTCATGTGAGAGGGGTGCAAGGTACATGCATGTAACTTAGCATTAGCTCAAAAATAATAGTCTACCCCAAAAATAATAGTCCACCGTCCACCGGCCTGATATATTTTATCAGTATTTTATGTTTTTATTTTCTTTCTTTTATATAATGTAATATTTGAGTTCTCCAATTTCTTTCTTCCTTACAATTTCTTTTTATTTTATTTTTGGGATTACAGATACAGTTCTTTCTTCCCCACAATTGTTTTTTTTCCTTTTTGGTCATGGTTTTTATTATTTCTCTTATTTATTCTTTCCAAGATTTAATGTAATCCAGAGAAATTTGGCCTGACTTATTATTTAATAAATAACAATCAACAATCCTTCATCTCTTGCCATCCTGGCTTATACTCCAATAGAACTCGTGTCTTCAACAAGAGTGTGAGCTCCATGGCAATGATTTATGAAAAAAAAAAAAAATAGATTCCTTTCATCTCACTTTATCTTCTCTCTTTCTCAACAAGGTTTGGTATCTTTCATTGTCAATCCCCACCAAATCAGTGGACAGGTTACCGCACCACAAACACGCAATGCATAAATTTCAAAAAATACTGATTAAATTAACACACTGTCAGTAAACACCTCAGCTTGTTTTTTTTTTTTTTTTAATTTATTAGGAGAAATTGTAAACACGGAAGCCATACATGGTTAGGCCAACGACAAAAGCATAAAAACCAAACAAGGCACTCAAAAAACAAAACGAGTATCATGCCAAAATTGAATTTCTCTACGGATCAAGTTTGCTTCCGGCAACGTCCACGACGAATCTGTACCTAACGTCGTTCTTTTCGAGTCTCTCGAATGCTTTGTTAACGTAATCCATCTTGATCACTTCAATCATGGAGGTGACTCCCTTCTCTCGGCAGAATTCAAGCATTTCCTTTGTCTCCTTCATGCTCCCAATGAAGCTCCCCGTGATTGCCTTTCTCCCTACATAATATTGCACCAACAAAAAAAAATTCAGGAAAAGAAAGAAAATAAAAAATCAACAATTGGGACAAAAAAAAAAAACAGAGTAAGAAACAGAGCAACCATCACCAATAACATTGATGTGCGCTGAATAGTTTCAATTCTCAACGTAGTTTTTATTGAATTAGATCGTGAAATATAATCGTTAATCGAGAGAGGAAGATATAGAGACTTACCAAGCATAACCATAGGGGTAAGAAACTGCATGGGAGTGTTAATGACACCCGTCAAGATCAACTTTCCATCAAGCTTCAACAGCGAAAGGTAAGGCTCCAGAGGGTGATTTGCGGGTACGGTATCAATGATATAATCAAGTGAGTCAGCGGCTTCTTGCATACGAGTTGCGTCGGAGCTGACAAGGTACTGATCGGCACCAAGATGCTCCATAGCTTCCACTCTTTTCTTATCAGAAGAGCTAATCACAGTAACATGGTGTCCCATCGCCTTAGCTATCAAAACCCCCATGTGGCCTACTCCTCCGAGCCCCAAGATTCCTCCTCTCAGCCCGCTCTGCTTCAATCCAAAGTGGCTCAGGGGACTGAACACTGTCACACCAGCACACAATAGCGGTGCCGCCTGCTCCAGTGCCATTCCATCTGGTATTTTCACCACAAACCTAGAGACAAAAATGAAAATTTCCTTCATATGAGTACTCATTTTGAGCAGCCCATCAACTGAAAATATTCATTTTAGTTGAAATGTTTTTTTTTTCTTCTAACGCAAGAAAATCATTTTTGATTAACAAAATTTCTTGTAGCACAAGCAAAAAGAACTTTATGCATATTATAGCCATCATCATTTCTGTCTATAAAAAGCTTAAGCAACAAAAAGATTTTAAAAAAGAAAAAAAGAAAGAAAAGAAAACAGTTACCTTGACTATAAAGAAAATAGTGTTTGACTCTTTTAAGATATAATTTTAACATATTGACAGAAGGGATGTCGTGATAATTACTTTTGATCAACGACCATGGACTCAGCAAAGCCGCCTTGTGTAGGCTTGCCATCGGTGTAAACATCGTTATAGGACCAGATTTTCTTGTTGCAGTACTGCTCAACATCTGCCTCGCACGGCCTGCAGTTTCTGCAACAACCAACGAGAACCCCAACACCAACCTTGTCTCCTACTTTAAAGTTGCTCACTTCTGAACCCACTTCCTTCACTTCACCCACCACCTCATGTCTGCAATAGAAATTTTTTTATCTTTTAGCAATTCTTTTCTGACCATCCATGACACAGTTGGCTACATAAAGTAAAGGGATTGTTAATAATTGTACCCTGGAACCATTGGATAGTTAGACATGCCCAGATCATTTTTTATTTGATGAATATCAGTGTGGCAGATTCCACAGTAAAGAACCTTAATGTAAACATCTTCTGCTCCTGTGTTTCTGCAATCAATTACACATTGAAATAGAAAAATTTGCATCGGTAAAGCAAAAAACAAAAAAAAACAAAAACCGGATAAAAGAAAAGAAAAAAATCGAAGAATCAAAGAATTGGATAAGTGTTATTGCTGTTACCTGAGAGTGTAAGTGTAAGGTGACAGAATCCCAGATGGATCCTTTGCAGCCCACCCTATCGTTGCTCTCTCGGTATCAAGGCTTCCCATTTTTTGTGACTTTTTCGTTTTAGCGTCTGAGTTATGTGAATTTTTGTTTTGTGGGGGGGTATCGAATGAAGCGTGTAATAAATTTAAATAGGAAGCAAAATCCAACTGAAAAACGTGTAAGCAAAGCATTTTTGGCAATATGACGTGGACATCTCAGCAATTGGCGGTATAGTTTAGTTTGGGGTTGGTGAAATTGCATCATGTTCGTATGCTTTCAAATTCACGTACAGTTTGTGCAACGACTCCATCTGATTGTGGCGCGTCGGCATCGGAGTGGATTGTTGGGGTCCACTGGTTGTGATCAGCGATAGGAATAGGTTATTAGGTTTGGTTTGGTCATCCGTCATGCAAGCGTCACACTCCACTGAGGTTGCGTACTGCCTTGCTGCCGTTGGAGTCAAAAAAAAAAAAATTGACTTATTGTATTTGGCACTCTACGATTCGGCCACGTTTCGAATTAGAAATAAAGAACTGCATCCAATCCCATAAAGGCATAAATTCGGAGGCTCGGAGCAGCACATCGCGTTAAGAAAAAAGGTCCGAACCTGTTTATCAATTTTGTCAAAAAATTAAAGGGAGCCCCTATGTTATAATTAATGTAACATACACACTCAACAATAACCACACAAATGATGGACCCACATAATTTATGTGGTTGTTGTTGAGTGTGTATGTTACATTAATTGTAACATAGCATTTGCCAAAATTAAATACTAGTATGATCTGTTTATTAAAAATGTTAATTTTATCAATCCATTTATTTTATTCAATAATCAAATAATATTAAAAGCTAATTCAAATATGACAAATGTATTAACATTATTCTTAAATAGAATAAATATAGATTGATATGAGACACAAATATGACATGAATAACAATTTATATCCGTAGATTACAAGATTTATGTGGGATTATCCCACCGCCTCACCATTTAGTATGTTAAGGTGATGAGAAAACTTAATATTACTTTACCATGAGATCTTGTTGCGAGACCACCAGTGAATCTCTTAATAAGATCTATGCTGTGTGGACCAGCGTATTATGGCCAAAAAAGATTATCGATCAACTCAGAATCATCTCAGCATTTATTATCATCAAATCCTTGTTGATTTTTTTCTTAACTAGGGCTCAACTCTAAATAAGGCCAGTGTTAATGGCGTCATGTCGGCCAACAATATTTTCTTTAGTGGACTTTATTTTATTTGAGTCAAAGGAAAAGCAAAGGACCATGTTGACTGCTCACCCCCCTCTGACAATCTGTACACGTAAGAGGTTCATAAGTCTCACTTTATTGCTTAATTAAGGAAATTTATTATTTTAATACAATCTCAATATTAGTCTTTTAGTGAACCATAATAATAGTCCTTTAGAAATAAAACCTTTCGTAGGGCCAGGGCCAGGGCCCATTTTAATTTTTGTCGACGTATAATGAACTATAGGTCCTTTGGAACCAGAGACATGTTCACACTGACCTATAACCTTTTCAGGCAATGGCTTTATCTTATCTTTGATCAATGGTCATCATAAATCATAATTATCTTCTCATGCTTGCCACCAACTCCAATCGAGAATTTTTCATAATCATTGTGATTTCACTTCTACAAACACATATAAGAAAATGTCAATAATTTAAAAGAATAAAAACCACTATCGTGAAGCTATCCACCTACTTCACTTGTGTTCATCTGTCAACTTTTCAACTCACCTACTACCTTTGCTGTTTGGTAATATTAGCAAACTGTTTTTCAAAGTCAATCTCAGAAAAATTACTATTTTATAGATAGTTGATCTAAGCATGTCATTTTCTTTTAGGGTGGCCGGATGGTCTCATTTGAAAGCTGTAAGCTAGTTTAGTTTGAATAAGAAGATTTTGAGGGTATGGGTACAAAAAGAAGAACGACATGAAATGTCAACCATATAGAAATTCAGTTCAGATGTCTTAAATGGCCAGTTCCAAATGAGATGATGAGACTAAATCAAAGTTGTAAATATGTTGCTAAGTCATGCTGCTACTTATGAGTTCTACGAGTTGCAGAAACAGTTATACAGATCCATAATTAATAGAAAAAAAATTTTAAAAAAATTATTAAAAATAATGCATGCCGAAAGTAAGTCTAGCATTAAATATAATGACTTCCAATTAAGCTAGTGGAGACAATCAGATCATGTGACCAAATCTATGTTAGTATTAGAAAACATTATATATAACATTATAAATAGATGAATTATGTGACCCTTCAGAATAGCAGATCATGATTCAAAAATGATACCTGCTTGTGGCAGCCATGAATCTGTTAATTCGGTGCAAAGGCCAGCACTCGAATGGTACTAAACTGGTTGGTGTATAGACATGATGGACGAACAGTGAAAACATGACCATCAATCAGCAGAAAAAAGTCAAAACAGATTAAAGAAATTCAAGGCACAATCGGTTAACTTGAACTCGACAGAGTCAGTCAAGCATATCATCACAATCATAAAGAAATTCAGCATGCTCTACTTGACCACTACTATCAAGCTAGCGTCATGTGACTTAACATATTCTTTGTTTATGACGGTGCATTTATAAAATATCTCCAAGTCACCTCCAAACAATATTACATGAATAACCAATTCAAAATTTGTACATCCTTGTTCGCGTAATCTGATCGTATAACTTGTTATTTACCCCATAGGAATTGAGATTTTACAATCTCTCAAGGAATAATCTAAAACTCTAGAGGTATCCATAAGATATGTGCTAAAAGTTTGGTATTTAAACTGATTTTTAGCACTATTTTAAATACCCTAATTTAGACCCCCACATCAACATCACATTTAAGAAATCCAGCAAACTCAGCAAGGAAATCTTGTGTGGACTTCTGTGTGATATACTTGTAGCTCAAGAGTTCAAAACATCCCAACTTCTTTGCATGTGTGAAGGCAAAGGTGCAACCAACTTGAGACTTTCTAGTTTGGAAACATCACATCCTGAAGATAATTGTACTTTTTGTATAGCTTGAGAAACGTTTGGCAAAGTCATTTCCTTACAGTGAAGATGCAGCCCAGGTTGCTTTTCCAAGATACTCCCGCTCTCCAAATCAAGGCCAAAGTGAAGAGTTTTTTCTTTCGGAGTCTCGTCATTTGAGTCCTTATTAAGATCAGATGGATGGAATTGTTTCCACTTCCTATGAGTTTGCCACCCGTATTTATAGTCTCCAACTATAGGTGTTCCTAATACCTCAGCACAATGTACTCGAAGCTGTTGGACCCAAATGTGGTTAAATAGGATTTAAAACAAGTACCAAAAAATAAAAAATACAAATATTTATTCAGATATCACAAATGCATGGAGCTGTTCATTTCGTTCTGGTCTGTACCTGATGTTTTCTACCAGTGAGAGGAGACAATTTTAACCATGTGTAACCTGCATCATAAGACAAACATAAGCAGAAACTAAAAGCAACTATAAAATAATCATCATAAGACAGACTCAATATGGTGGAAAAGGTTTAACTGCACCATTTTCATACAGGTGGTAGCCAAATACACAAGATATTAGTGCAACAGGCATTCACAAACTAGATCACCGGACAAGTCCTAACAATGTATTTACACCCTCTTTAGAATGTCTACTCTAATATGCATATTAATTCTCTTCCTTGACACCAAAGTCACAAGTGCACACATGCAGCAAGAGTAGAGCACATTTAAATTCAAAATTGAACTAAATCTCGCAATGAAGGTCTATACTAACCATGACATGAAGGTTTAATCACTTGATATCTTGTTACTGCATGCTGAGCTGACATAATTTGATCATTGTTAACCACTGTGATTCGATCGGACTTTCCATTGTCCACCACCACCTGAAAGCAATAATAGCAATAAAGTTAGAATTAAACCAGGTGTAGATGCTCAGCTGTCATTAATCCATAGCAAAAATTTATCACAAATGCTCTAACTGAAACATAGAGTTGAAGCTATGTTGGGACAATTGCACAACTAATTTTTTCTCTTACAAGACTGTGAAGTTATGTTGTTAGGTAAAGGTGTAAGTTAATCGACAATAATTACCACGATCCATTCTAAGAACATAAAGTACTTGCAATATAGCCTAAAATCCAGCATACTAATAAAATGAATAAATGAAGAAGCAATAGAGCCAAGAGCTACATTGCAGTGTAGCTGACTATCTTCTTGTCATTCCCACTTTATAGAGACAGACAGAAATAAATTAATCGAAAAGGGTATGTATTGCATGGGAGGTGAACCAGCTGTTAACAAAATCCAAGTAGTACCTTGGAACACTAGTACGATTTGAGCAACACAAAACAAAATCATATAGAAAAAGTTATCAAGCTACATAGCTCATTATCTTTTAGCATCCCTCATCCAGATGTACGAGAAATCTCTCTCACACACACAGACAAATTGACGAGTCTCAACCTGATGCAATAAACTAAAATGCACCGAGTTTGGATATATTTTACAAGCACTCCAATCAAAAAATTCAGGGACTAAAATAAAACGAATTTTCTAATATAACAGTTAATAAGAATCAAGTACTAACCTTTCTTAGTGGTGCTGAAATCACCCCCTTCGAGCACCTTGGAGTTCCAACAACAAGGGCCCAATACCATCTTTGCAAGATTCTTTTCTCGTTGTCATTATCCTTATACATAACACGTTCAACTGTAATTATCCCAGAACTAACAGCAATGCATTTCTCATACACATGTGAGGCTGTTATTGAAGAAAGCATAAATGAGAACAGGGGAGATTTACCTCTTTTGATGCACTAAATGTTTTCTCACGGAAAATAGAATGCAGAACTGTTGCACTTGTTTGCGTCCTCCCCATCACCAAGATGCCACTACTGTCTCTGTCAAGTCTATGCACCTAAAAATGAGAGATAAAAAAGGAGATTTGTAATGAGTATAGAAATCTATAAGTCTACATTCAGTCACTTCCTTAATCCAAGTTTGAACTTTTGACACCCAGCTAGGTTAACAAAAAAGAAGATCCTGAACAATGAGATCAAAATAACCCACAGCAATGCTTAAATATGCAATGGTGTCAATCCAATTTTAATCTTACAGCACAATATAATCAAAGATACAAGTGATCAAATGAATGGCAATGCACAACACAACTAGCATTATGTCTGTCAGGATAAACATGCTGCATACGGCACTATTATTTATCATGTGAATTGTTTATATTTAAGTCCAAAGGAAACTCACCAGTCGTGGCGGTTCTGAGTAATCATAAGTTAAACAAGTAGCAGCCAGTTCATCGATACTTCTTCTAATTCCTATGCCCCCCTGTTTAAACATAAAACCCAGACAAATTTTATAAAACGACCACCGAAAAACAGACAAATCTGGAATAAGAATTAGTGATCAGAAATCAGAGTCTCATAGCTTACTTGTACAGGCATCCCATGAGGTTTATTGATAACGATAATGGCTGAATCCTATATTTGGAAAGCCGTGCGGGGTTATGAGAGAGAAGTGAGTTAGTGAAACACCAACCATGGAAGAGTTAAAATTGAGAACCTTATACAACTCTAGGCTTTGAATAAACCCCACTTCTTCCTCAGTGCAAGGGCACTTTTCTTTCCTAGAAGGTGACTCCTGAATGCTAATCGGGAGAAAGATTCGATCTCCCAACTTCAATGAATCCTTAGCTGCCACCTTCCAGTAACATATGGCACCCATTAGTTCAAGGTGACAACGAACGCATACCACATTCATTACACTAAAGCATAAGATAATTTTAATCAAATGAGAATGTAACAGCATCTTCAATTACTCTTTTTAGTTTAATTTCCTGTTCGTGCCCTTCATTAGCAGAGCTATCCAAACTAGGGGATTCTCTTCGAACCTGCATACATAGCATTCCATGAAAAACTTGCTTATCCTCAACAAAGATTGAATTTTTAACAGTTAGTATACTTTCAAGTTTCAACTAGAAGCTCGAAAAGCCTTTTTTAAGAGATTCCCCCCCCCCCCCCCCCCCAAAAAAAAAAAAAAACCTGTCTCAAGCGAAAGAGCTTCTGAACAAGATTTCTGGGCAAGCCAGGACAGCACTGAAGAACCCACTTAAGCGCTGTCGTTTCGGAAATGGGGGATTTCGAGGCGCAAGCGAGCTGTCTTCCCAAGGCTGAGCCGTCGATTGTGGAAGTAAACGGAGGTAAAGTGAACCACTTGCCTCTCCTTTCATCATCACCATTATTATTATCATCACAATTATTAATGTGTGTTTTATTGTTGCGTGTTAAGGTTTTAGTTGCGTAACATGATTGGTGAAGGTGGAAGGATGACGATAGGGAGAGTATAGCCTGTCTAACGCCGCCGTGGAGGGCGGAGTACGGTGGCGATCGGAGGAGGGAAAGCTTGCGGCAGAAGAGCATCGCCGTCAGATTTTGGTTTCGAATTTTGACCATTTAGTGTGTGATAGTATTAGTAGGCCCCACTGCATCAGGCAAGTGCGGGAGGGATCAGCGGGGTTTTGGTACCCGGCAAAAACTTATGGGTTTACCCGCTAACCCGGTGAATTTGTTATTTATGCATTTGATTACTCCACTTGATGTACGGAACTGTGCTCACTATCATGTAAAACTATATGGTTAATCTACTGCTTAAAAAGCCACATAATTCCGCCACGTTATATTTTTTATTTTATCAGTTATTAGGAGATATCATTTTTATTTAATTATCATGACACTATTGGGAATAAATAACGCAATATTTTTAAAGATTAGTATAGACTAAATTGAGTCCAAATTAAACGGACTTCGAACTCACTTTGGTCAATGCGAGGGTTTTGAACCCGCTAAAGAAGATTACTTTGAGAACATAACTTGGGAAGCAAAAAAGGCAAAGCAAGCAGTTGTCGTGATAAGCAAGATATACCATCTCATTGGAGAAGGAATGGAGTTTACAGGAGGCATTGGCTTTTACATATAGTACGTACGTATAAAAATAAAACAAAAATATTCTGTAAAATTAAATTGGAACAAAATTAAAAAAAAAAAAAAAAACCACAAATAACAGTTGTGAATTAGTGGTGAATGCGGCTGAAAGAGTAGTGTCCGAAGCCTTTGTCTTGAATTTCAGCAGGACTTACAGACCTGTGGCCAGGGCCTCCGGGGCTTGGCCCTGAACGCTTGATTGCACCCAGAGAAAATTTGTCCGCCACCATCTTTTTCGTTGAATCTTCAACCTTCAAATCGTTCATCGCCCGAGCTTCAGATTCAAAGAAAGTGAAACCGAGCAAGAGAAGAAGAAGAAGAGGAGCAGTGACTTGAAGAGACCTCAGTTGATCTCTAGCCATATATTTGTTGTAAAAACAGTATACTGGCAACGATGATTAAACAAGCAGGCTATATAAATAAATAAGGAGCTCATGCAATACGAGGAGAATGGTGCAAGTTGAAATTTATACAGTAGACAACGGAATTGGGTTGCTTTATCCTTAAGGGAAAGTAAATAGCAATGTTAATGTTGTAGAAGTCAGTGAATTTTAATAATAACTTACAACCTTTTACATTTGTGTTACATAGAAATGTCAAGTTCATTGTTAATTGATATAGAAATCGTTAGGTACACAGCCCGCACTTATAAAACAAGTTTGTTTATTTCTTTGTTATTTTGGAGTTAGTAATTTTTTATTTGCATAAATTATTTCTCACTTATCAATAACTAGTTCAAAAAATCAAATTAGTATTTAAAAGAAAATACAAATGTCACTTTAGATAAATTCATCAATGTATTTTATTTACTTAACTCAAAACCTAATTTGAGTTCAGTGTTGAGCTCACTTTTTTGCTAACATTTGAAAAAGATACAATTGATAGTTATTAGATAAGAATATAAAATTAATTAAATTTTAATCGTATATTACTATGTGTGTGTGTTAGAAAATTACAAAGAGTTGAGTATAAGTCAATTCGTTAAAATCTTTTTTTTTTCTTTTCCTTTTGACTTAATGAACTAACTTGACGGAGAGAAACTCTCGAATTTTCTGAATAAAATAGCAATCACTGCCTCCTAAATTTTTGCTACCAACTTCTCGGGAAAATAAGGATGTCAAGTTTCAAAGAAAACTTTGAGAGCACGCGAAAAGTATTAAGTACGCAACTTTAGGATTCATCCATTAATGTGAATTAGGAACTTGTTTGACTTTGAGTTATTTTGAATATTTTATTCAACTTTTTCACGGATCAATGAGCTTATGGTGCTGAGGATCAACAATCCATTGACCAAAATGCATATATAACAAAAATTCTATGTTGCTCTAGCGACAAACAATGCTCCTGTTTCGAGCTCTAACGACAACACCACCCCCTTTCCCCCGCACCCCCCAAGTTGTACGTATATTTTAACCTTGCGTATCATTGCAATTAAGCAAGTCCTTACTCCTATGTGGATAAATGACTGACAGGCCCTTTATTTATCCAATTTGTATCAATTAGGTGCTTGACTCATTGTGAAACAATTAAACACCCTTTAGTTTGAAAGAAATTTCCAATACTACAAAGGGTATTTGGGTTGTTTTAATCTAGATGAGGAGGGATGGCAATGGGACGGATTAAGTTGAGGATTATCGTCCCTAAGGCTTCCTTAAAAATAAATTGGAGGAAATAAAAGACATAATATACGATCGCTGAATTCAGAATAGACAAAGTTATGAGAAATTATAGGGAGGGAAAGAGGATGAGCTCATATTCTCCTCCTGGTATAGACCCTAAAAGTAAATTAGGAAAAAGTAGAAACATCAATCCTAAATATAAAAAAATGCTAAAAAGAGAGAAATATGAAAGAAAGTATGTTGAAAAGAGAGAGAGAGAGAGAGTAAAATTCTCTCATTTTTTTTATTATCTTTCTCTCTCTTTAGCATTACTCAATTGAATAACATGGCCCCTGCATGCATCCACCTTGTCTGAAATTTTTTCCACAACTACATATTGAGGACATAGTTGGTATCAATGAAAATAATATGGCATTATCTGTGAAAATGTAATACTTGTTATACCAAATTATGAAAAGCCCAAAACCCACAAAAACATAGGACCAATAAAAATATTTTATATAAAATAACATAGGCTTATTCTCTACAAGAACGGTCAATTTACTTACAATTCTAACTAAAGTGTCTGAATGCAAGATACGACAAAACACCAAAAGCGTAATTCATCAAAGAAAGACTTAGGTTTATTCTTTACACCTAGGTCCACTCTTTATAAAGAATAACCTAGGTCATTCTTTACAAATAATGAAGGTCCGTTCCTTACAAATAATGACTTAGGAACTTAGAAAATATTTTTAAGTAAAACGCACACATGGTAAGTCTTCGACAAAGTGCCAAAAGCATGATTTAACAAAGAATGAATTAGGTCTATTTTTTTACAAATAATGATCTATGTCCGAACTTTACAAAGAACGACCTAGATTCATTGTTTATAAAGAACAATCTAAATCTATTCCTCACAAAAAAAAAATGACCAAGGCACTTTTAAAATATTTCTAACTAAAACACCTAAAAGACAAGTCTTCGACAATGGGCTAAAAGCATTATTTAACAAAGAATGACCTAAGTCCACTTTTTATAAAAAAATGACCTAGGTCCATTCCTCACAACGAATGACTCAGACACTTAGAAAATATTTTTAAATAAGAGCACACGAGCTACTAAGCATTCTACAGAATGTGTCTATGGGCAAATACACATTCTACGGAATGGGCCTACGAGTAAATACACATTCTACGGAATACGCCTATAGGCAAATACACATTCTACGGAATGCGCCTCTAGGTAAATACACATTCTATGAAATGTGCTTTCGAGCAAATACACATTCTACGGAATGCACCTCCGGGCAAATACACATTCTACAGAATACGCATATGAACAAATACACATTCTACGAAATGTGTCTACGGGTAAATATGCATTTTATAAAATGTGCCTATGGGAAAATATACGAATTCTGCAGAATGCACCAATGGGCTAATAAACATTTTACGAAATGAGCCTACAGGCTAACAAACATTATGTGGAATGCGCTTACCGGCAAAATATTAAAAAATCAATCCTCTTTATAAGGAACCAATATAAGTGTTGAATTTAAGCTAAAGTCCATTAAAGGTTAAGGGCCCAAAAACATGACAAATGTCTAAAGATTACTTGTCATGAACAAGTATTGACACATGAATATGTGTCTCCATGCATGGGCTTTGGCTGAAACTTGTCACAAGAAAAGTGCCACATAATCTCTCCAATTGACTCTAAGTTGCCTATATAAAGGCTAAGACTCCCTCTTTTGAAGGTAAGAGAAAAAAAGATAAAGATATGTTGCCCTTAAGGTAAGAGAAAAAAAAAGATAAAGATAAAGATATGTTGTCCTTAAGGTAAGAGAAAAAAAAGATAAAGATATGTTGTCCTTCCTTCTTTAGATTCTCTTTCTATAATCAAATTTGAAAGACGACTTGAGTGTTGGAGGGTTATCGCCGGCAACCCCATCACGCGTTGATAATTATTTCTTTTTACAGAACAATTAGCCACAAGGAGACACGTGATTTGAGACACTCATCCCAAGAAAAAATAAGCCACAATACTCGATTTAGAAGAAAGTCCGAAACACAAATCAATCATTATACATTGAGCAAAAATTTGCATCAACAATACCTTAAGAGCCATACTTTATTACTTTATCGACCCAATGAAGAACTTGTTCCAATTCTCAGTAATTAGCTTGAGTGGGATTATATTTAGCCCAGATTGATGTTTATTTAGGTAAGATTTATTACTTTCCTTTCACATTTCGGTCCCCAATTTTTTTTTTAAATATTTATTGTATCCCCAACATTATAATCTTTTCCTTTAGATTTTAATTTGAAGGATAAATAAGATTTTTTAACAAGTTAATTGCAAATTATCTCTGAAATGATAATCTTCAAAATACCCTCAAATTATTGCAAGCTTTAAACTTACCTGATTTTTGGTGAATGAATTTTCTTTTTTTTTTTCCTTAAAAAATAGTGGCAAGTTGAAATTTATAATAATTAAGAATATTTTAAAGAATGTCACTTCACGAGAGGCCAATCCGAAATTTATCTTTTTTTTTAAACATATATATTCCTAATCTAATTAGATGTGAAAGAGAAAGCTTGCGGGTATTTGAATGCAGCAGTTAAATTTGGGTTTATATTAAAATTATCAAATCACTGTGATTTATACTTAATAAAAAAAGATTTAATTTTTAGTAAAATGTCGTAACGAATCAATTTGATAGATACTTCATAATAATCAAATTTCAGGTCGTAAGTCCAAAGTTAATTAATAACAATTAAGGGAGGACTATCGAAGGATAAAATTATGGATATCATATGAAAATGATACCATCCTACTTTATTTTAGCTTCCTTCCACGTAACCTTTGCAAATTTCATTTTCATGAGATGATACGAAGCTGTTATATCAAATTATTGCACAATTTCAAGTCTTGATAAGCTCCAATTAGAAATATTCATACAAAAAGTTGAGAAACCATCACAAAAACTTGACTATTAGTCATTGCAGTGATTTTCATTCTCTTTGAATAGCAATTACTAATAAAGCCATGATTACTCGATTTCGATCGTACAAAAAAAATAAAAAATGATGGATACTTGTCAAACTCCTAATCATCTGGACTTGAGTTAGGTCAAGCACCAATCTCAAACTGTTAATTCCATGCGAAATATTTCACTGAACCAGTGATTGATGTACAACCGTTGAAAATGATTTTGCCCAATAACAATCTTGATTAATTGTTTGAGCATGATAGCATTTTTGGAGGTCAAAATAAACACCTCCATTTTTCATCACACTGCGATTGCAATAGTAACTCTCATTCCAATTGATAATTTTGAAGATCTATAGAGAATATCAACTTTCCTAAGCGGTTTGGTTTTTTAACTGATATTGTAGATAAAGTTGGAATGTATGCATGATGGCATTAATCATTAGATGCATATGCACCAACCTTGCATTTTTTTTTCCCCTTCGAATGTTAAGATTCCACAGGGCCTTAGGAGATCGAGTCCTCTCTTTACATTTTGGGTCTAAATGTCTAGGATCATTACCTAATTTCAACCTTTGATATGGTTTCCTTTCTTGTTCTTTTAGAAACATTAAAGTTTCTTTTCTACAAAACTGCAATAAAAAGAAAAAAAATAAAACATAATAACGTTCGTAAAAGTAATTTTAGCATTTAGTAGCAATTATGAAAACACCCAATTAAAATTGGTGAAATATAACTATCATACTAATTTTAAATATTAAGCATCATACAATCGACAACTGATCGTGTCCGCACATTTTAAAATATAAATTTGAAGCTATGGAGTAGTATCAATTTCCAATTATCAGTAAGACATTGCCACTAATTGAAGAAACGTATGTAATTATTAATTTTTTTTTTGTTTGGGGAGCCTAATTATGAACCTCGACTATAATTTAATTTGACTGCGCATGCATGGATTCCTCACTGCAAA
Source organism: Citrus sinensis (assembly GCF_022201045.2). Classification (NCBI taxonomy): domain Eukaryota; kingdom Viridiplantae; phylum Streptophyta; class Magnoliopsida; order Sapindales; family Rutaceae; genus Citrus; species Citrus sinensis. The sequence goes on along the minus strand of NC_068563.1, from coordinate 2,611,414 downwards.
GGCCAAAGAGCAGCGAATTAAAAGTCCCCATTTTCTGCTTTATGGAATTGGTTTTGAGAAATGACCTGTGACCAACAATCAACAGCAAGTTTGGACGTTTTGGAGCTGCCAGGAATTTCCATTGCTCTATTATTAAAAGCTACGTTGAACAAACATTATGAACTGAGACTAATGAGGAGCAACTTATCCATTCTAGTGGGCTCTACGACAAAAGGTTTCACCGTCTAAATCTGTAAAATTGATTCTCTCGTCGGTATTGTTTGGCATACTTCCTTTTCAGCTTTAAGAACGTTCAACGATTTCGGTTCACGAGCACTTTAATTTTATATAACCCCTCAAATTTCTTAATTTTAAATCACTTTGTTCTATTTTTAGTGCGTTTATTCCCATTTCAAAGTTTACTATAAACTCCTACGGTGTTTACTTCCAATGAATAATAAGGAAAATCATAATAAACTGTTTAATTGAGTTGTAGAAATTGAAATTAGAATAAATTGTATTCTCATGATTTGTTTACTTTATTTTATAATAGAATTTATTGTTGTAAGTTATCAAAATACCCTTAGTTAAAATTATATATTCTTCACTAAGAAAACAAAAAAGTAAACATTTTAAAGAGAAATATTTGCATGTTTATTAATTATAACATCGAACGTAATACTATAATATTTTGAATAAACTAGTTCTTCTTCTTCTTCTTCTTATAATCATCATCATCATCTAATATCTAAATAGGTAAAATGAATATCTAATTTTCTTTAAAGACAAAGATGTAAATTCATTCCTCATTTGGTCATTTCCCTTTATTTTCATTATCACATCTCTCATGAAAATAAGATTCTCATTCCTTATTAAAAAATTTAGGGGAACCCACCACTCTCCATTCCACTATTCATTTTTATGGTAGTAACCACACACAACGGGAATGATTTTTCATTCTCAATTTTCAATCCAACATGTAAAGACACTCTTAATATTTTCTTTGTCCCTAGTGTTAGAATAGCTTTTTAAAGAAAAAAATATGCATAAATATAATTTTCTTCTCATACAGCTTAATTGTCTGAGACCTCTGCAAATTAAAATGATTAATTTTATTTTCTATAAAATTATTTTTATCGCTCAGCAATGTCAGAGTTTATCAATGACTTGAATGGTAAAAAATAATTTCTAAAGGGGACCAAAATATCATTCACTCGAATAGAAACTTCTTAGATAATTCGTTCTTAAAATCTGATTATATTGGTCTATTCAGTATTCACATCAAGTGGTCCAATCTTATTGCTTGCATAAACCTCATTAATCGAACCTTACTCGTCTTTCCTTAAAGTTGGAAATAATAAGTGGGCATCACTGTTGGTTCCTAGACTATTATCTAAAAACCTTGATTCAGCTCATTATCTAATAATAGGTAAAAACCTAGATTATTCTGTCTATTGAAACTAGTAAAATTAATGTTTCTTGTTAGGCCAGTGCTACGTTACAATTAACGTAACGTAGGGGGCTCCTTCTTATTAAAATCAAAATCAAAATTGTAAAATGTCCATCACTCGAATTGGGAGATTGACACGCTCAATCATCTCTCCCAAAAAATAAATAAAAATAAAAATAATCGATAAATTTAATTTAAAGGAATTTCAGGCCAAATATCGTTTTTCTATATAAATATTTTTACTACTGGAGGTCCATTATAAATTTTTGGGAAAATGACAAATAAATTCCCAATTTTTTCTTTTTTCAGATTTTACCCCTCATTCCCTACGAATTTCATAATAATCTTTTACACATGATATCAAAAAAGAAGACTATGAGAAATGAAGGGTAGGACTATTTGAACCTATTAAATTTCTCACTACACCTTTTTAGAATTAAAATTTTATTGTAAAATTATAATTTGATCAATTACTTGTTTCACCTTATTCTCTCTCCCTCCATCTCCTTCCCTTATCAAAATTTATTACGATACATGAAGTAAAAAAAACTTTTAACAAATGAAATTGTTCAAAAATTGACAAATTAGTCCTATTGTAATTTAAACAAAATGAAATGATCAGCAAACGTCCTGTAAAAATCAAAAATAAAATTTTTTATATCACTTTGAATCTATTAGAATTTTTTAGTCAAATTTCATAAGTACAATCTCTAAACGATAATAATAGGTAAAAGCTGATAATATTATATTGAAAAAAGACAAATTGATTTAGTAAGAAGAATGAAAAAAGGAAAGAGAAATACACTAATTTAGGTTTTGACCACTGTTATAGTAGAGAGAGAAAGTAGTTAATTAAGTGTACTTTTATAATTTTTTAGATTTAATGAATTAAAATAACAAATTATGGACTTGACTAGCTTTCAGAATCTGTAAGCTACAGCCTGCAGCATCAGCCGTTGGATGTGGAGTGAGAAACTTAACAATAAAAAATAAGATGGTGGGATGATGGGAGATGTTTGTTACAGAATCTGTATCGTAGACATGTCCACAAATTATAATTAAAAAAGGGGACGTTGAAAGAAAATTAGGGAATTTGAATATCCCACCCTAAATGATCGTCATTCACCTTTAAATTAAATATAAATGTACACATATCGGCTGCAAAAAAGTCTGAAACTGCTGGCACCTTTTTGGTAGCCTGAGCAACGTTAATTACAAGTATATAGCATCAAATTTATTCCCATTTGACTATAGAGAGAAATTTTGTTAATGTCTTTTCAACAAACCAAACTTCTTTGTTGCCCCAAAATTGAATTTCATTTTCCAAAGACCCTGCTTTGATGGTTCCTAATAAACTTGAACCTTTCGTAGACGGCGCCGGCACGCACCTTGTTCAACATCTGTTAAAAACGACATGCTTTTGTTCTCATTTTGTCAATGCCCTATCACCATCACCACAAGTAAAATTGAACACTATAAATATAAACAAGTGCAACGCATTCTTTGCAAAATATTTCAAAACACAAATAGATATTCATTAATTAACATGGGCGCCGGGGGAGCACTTAAATCTTTTTGCTACATTTTCATTCTTGTTCTTGTTTATTCGATCTTGCTAAGCCCCATGCTTGAAGCTGAATCAAGGCCATGGCGTGGTTCAAGATTGCGCTGCGACGCAGTTGAGGAGATCAATGGAAGGTTATTTTCTCTTAAGATGAGGAAGATGTCAGGACCAAGCCCTGGTATTGGACACAAATATGAGAACTTTAAAACCCTCGGAGGATTAAAGAACTCGGGTCCTAGCCCTGGTGATGGGCACCATAAGACAATTACAGGCAATAAGCAATAAATGCATTGTCATGAACTTGTGGAAATCTATAGAATAGTGATTTTGGTTAGTTCTGTAGCATGTAAAAAGTTTCTGATAGGATTGGTATTTTGGTACTTGACAAATAATAAGCTGTTTGTGCATTGAATTTCTCTATACTTTTGAAATGACCTTCAGTGCGAGTGATTTTTTTCTTTTTTCTTTTTTTTCCCTACGTACTACATAAAAAATTTTCTAATATTTACTACCATGATCTTGTCGAGATAATTAGTTTTATAATATATGATGCAATCTGAATATTTAAGTCCAAAACAGGCCGAATCTACCTCATAGTGCTGTGATCGATCGGTTCACTATAATTAATACAGCTTAAGGTAAATATATTGTGATTCTACTAATTGGTAGATTCTCCCCCCCCCACCCCCTCCCCCCCAAGAAAATAAACAATTGTAACAAAAATATTGTCAAACTTGTGCTGTAGCATTCGTCAATTCTGGGAAATAAAACGGTGGCAAGCTTGGCTTTTGAAAGATATCTTGGTGTTTGTTAAGATTACTTCCATCAAACATGTGTGTTTATCTAATTGAATGAGCAATCTTGACTAAGCTCGTTATAATGGATAATTTCGGAGGAAGCGAAACTTAGCATCAAAGATTTTATTCACGAGATTTGATTATGATATTTTCGTGTTAAAAACAAAATAGTTTATGTTGATTTGTTTAACAGAAATTAATCACGGCTGCATGAACATGTGGCGCAACGATATTAATCCAGTTCCTTGCCCTAATGGCTAATGATATCTTCATTTTCTCCACCATTCTGTCATCACCAATGAGGGCATGCCGCATTCAAGTTGATAACTAAACGTTAAATTGAGGAAATATAATGTAAACAACCCACAATTTAAATAGTTAAATGGAGAAATATCATTTGGATTAATCCTGATTTTTCAGGTTAGGACACAGTATGTTATTTTTACAAATAGGTCCTTAATCTGTAATCTTTAATTTGGTTATGCAATGACGACTTTTAAAATAGAAAAATTGCTATAAATAATTTTATCATTTATGAAAGAGTGCAACTATTAGGAACTGGATAAATAATTTTAGAGAAATTATCCACCGTCCACTTATTTGTTTTGTCTTTTTTAAAAATACACAAATATTTTTTCTTTTTCAGCGCACCACCTGAAGTTAGCCTTTTATTGCACTCGTTCACTTCCGTATGATCTCTATTAATGGATTTAACATAATATTAATGAAATGACCTTTTTGCCCTCAAAGGAAAATTACAATTTAACCCAAAATAAATGGAAATTGGAGATAAATTGGCTGGATTTAAAATTTTTCAAGCAACAGAGTTAAAAGCAAAGGTGGATGCTAGAAATTGGAGGAAAATAGTGTTTGCTGCTTGCTAAACTTAGAAAATTTGTATTTATTTTTTCTCTTTCAGTTGAGTTAAACGACGTCGGTTTTCTTTCTTTTTTTAATTGTCAAATCGCGTTAAATGACATCGTTTTTCTCTTTTTAAAAAAAATAGTATAATACAACATAATTTTAGGTATTTGAATGAAATGCCCATTTTACCCCTCTGACGTCAGCAACGTTCTAACAACAGTCAAACGAAAGTGGATGGGTGTAATAAAAGACTAACTTCAGGTGGCGTACTGAAAAAAGAAAAAAATCTTTGTGTATTTTTTAAAAAGGTAAAACAAACAGGTGGACGGTATATAATTTCTCATACTTTTATCTCTAAAAAGCTTTTAAAACCCTTTTTCTTAACTCATCCCATTAAAACATTAAGAAAAAATTAGACAATTTTATAGTACCACACTTATTCCCAAAGTAACCCTAAATAGTAAAAAATGAAAAAATAAAAAAATAGAATGTTGTTGATAAACCAGAGTAATGGCTAAATATATATTCTTTCGAATTGGTACCTACATGGGTTTGTTGTTTTGCCATACTTCAAGGGTTGCCGGCTTGCCGAATTTTTAAGGACAATGCTTGGGTTTTTTGGGTTGCTCAAATATAAGCCAGCAAAGAAATTTGAGAGTGGTTTGTTTTGATTAAAATAGCTATTGAGTTTATTTTGAGAGGTTGACATTCTGCTTGCTGATTCGTGGATGATTGGTAAAGAAATTAATTCATGTTTTATAAAAAAATTTGGTTTGGGATAGAATTCATGTAAGTACTTACAATATTGACTTTATTAGATCAACTCCAAATTGCACAAGAATTGTGAACTCAAACCCTCAGCTTTATTAAGGGTCAGTTTGAGATTGCGGAGGCTGATGAAATAAGCTACTTGTGCTGTGTTGGGATGACAAACAATAGCCTTGGGCTAGGCTTTTTCAAGCCCACTTCAAGTTTTGCATGAGGGCCTGGGTCGGGCCGGGCCCATTGCGGGCCTGGGCTGGGCTCAGACGACTTGGGCTTTATTTATTTTTATTAAATTTTGTAAATTTGAAATAAATTAATGATCAACAAGTTATTATAATCATAGGTACATTAAAGAAAATGAATATTTCAAAATAAAATAATAAATCAAGCAAATAAAATCTCATAATTTTAATTTTCTTTAATACTAGATTATCTAATTTAAACGTTCTTTTAATTAATTAACACAAAAGAGAGAGTTTAGTATCATAATTTTAACTTTTTTGAATCATCATTGATTTATAAGTGAAGAATTTAAGTTTTCTTTTTGTATTTTTAAGTTACTTTTTAATTTTAATTATATTATTCTAATTTATAAATTTATTTAAAAAAAATAGTGGGCTTTGGCCTTGCTCGGACTTTGGGCCCTTGTCCAGGCCCTCATGTGCTAGGACGAAGCCTGCGGGCCTGGGCTGACTGGGCTTGGGCCGGATCGAGCTTTTTTGTCCGCCTTAGTGCTGTGCAGATGAAATAAACTGTTGATTAAAAAAGTAGATTCGTGTTTGGTAAACTGTGTTGTTGCGGAGTTTGACAAATAAAGTATATTCATTTGATAAATTTTATTACAAAAGTGTTGTTTTATTATATAATGACCAAAATAGATATAAGCTTTAATTACTTTTCATTTTTAGAATATGTTTAATAAATTGTTTAGACATATCTTTTTTTTTTTTCTCAAAATATGTAATATAGATTAAACTTTAAAAGTCATAGTTATGAAATTAGAATATAAACTTACTAGATCAAAATTAGAGAGAACATATGTGGTTATGGCGGTAATATGATGTTTGATGATTTATATATAAGGGTTTATGAATAAGTGAGATACAATTGTCTTTTTATTAAAATATAGGGTTATAATAGACATTTTATAAAGGTGTGATATCTTATTCAATAAGCTACTTATGAAAAGTAACCTCCTACCTGCTTTTAAAAGCTGCTGACAAAGTGGAGAAAATTATAAAATAAGCTGCTTTTACAAAATTGTCCAAACACTATTTTTATAAAAAAATTATGAAATAAGCACCTTATTAAATTTATTGCAGGATTTGAAAAATGTCTCAAGTTGTGTTGTTTTCCCCGTGGTGAATAGATTTTAATTGAAATTTTGAACATATAACTGAAAATGAGTGTAAAGAGTCTTTGTTGAAATCAAATTAATACGTTTTATCGAATACATATGTCTTTTTAGGTAATTTTAGTTGTGAGTAAAAATGTAAATACATAACAAGGGTTTTAATAGATTTTTAAAGAGGTGTTAATAGTTCAACTCTTTATGAAATTAAATATCTAATGGATGACTGCTATTTTAGTACTTGAGATAAAATATTGAGTTACTTCTTGGAGGGGGTAGAATTATTCTTTAAATTTATTTTTTGTTGGTCACGCTTGTAAATAATTATCTATGGGGAGAATAAAATAGGCAAGTTGAAAATTTCGGTAAGGCATTACTAAATAAAAAGTTGTTTGTATATTGAATTAACTTTTAGCACACAATTGTGTTTTTATTTTTTGTTTTTCTAAATATTATGATACAAAATTTTTTATATTCATTACAGAATCTTGTCGAGATTAGTTTTGTAATCATGCAACTTGAATATTTAAATGCAAAATAGATCAAATCTACCATGTAGTATTGTGATTAGAGATGGCCAATGGGTTGGGCGGCACGTGGCACGTGTCCGTATAGCACTGCACAGTGTGAGTACGTTTTGGTGGAGCACACGACCCTTGGCACATGTTCGTATATCACTGCACGGTATGAATACATTTTGGTGGGGCACACGGCACGGCATGTATGCGGGATGAGCTGGCCTTAGAATTTTTACGCACATGAGCTTTAAAAGCACGCCGCGATTAGAGATGGGTTAAAGCATAGCACGTGAAAAAGACCCCGCAATAAACACGTTTTACTTTTTAATGAAAGTAAATTTAAAAAATTATTATTTTACAAATAACTTGAAATGAAATCTTTTAATAAATTTTATTAGCACAAGTTTTTTCAATTCATTTAATTTTTAGTTTCAAAAAAGTTATTCTAATTGATTTATATTTATAATTTATTAAATGAATAATAGATATCATGATTTTATAAATATGTATCAATGTTATTACGGATTATGATCTATAACTCTATATAAGTCCAAGTTAACAATTAAGTTAACCCTTAAAAAACAATAAAAGTTAACAATTAAGTTAACCCTTAAAAAAAAGTATTGTTATTATTGTTGTTGTTGTTGTTGTTAAGTATTAAAAAATGATTATAATACCATATGGTCTAACCTAATAATTAGTATTATATTCTCTTACTATTGTTAATTTATTATTGAATATGAACTTGAGTTTGAAATTTTTGATTTTATTGAATTTGACTAAAGGCATATGGACTTACAAAAGTACATAGGCTTAAAAAAGGTATGCCAATAACTTAGCATGTTCTCTTAAAAAAAAGAAAAAAATTATCGTGTTTTTTTTTCTTCAGCAAGGCATGAGGCAGCACAAGTGGGTGTGGCAAGTGTGTTGGCCCCGGCTTAAGTAAAAAGAAAAATTAGATGCGGTACGAATCACATGGTGGGCACAACACAACACAAATAAGAGCACGCATGGGCCTTCCTAATGACCGGCACACCCCATTGCCCATCTCTAATTGTGATTATTTTACTATTTAGTTCTTCTGAAAGTATATGTCATGATGATTCTACTTATACGGTAAATTCTCTCTCTCTCTTTTTTCTCTCAAGAAAATAAACAACAAAAATATTATCAAACTTGTGCTTTAGCCTTTGTATGGGAAATAAAATGGTGGCAGGCTTAATTTTTGAAAGATACCTTGATTGTTAAGACTACTTACACAAAACATGTGCGTTTGATCTTGAAAATCCATCAACATATGTTTCAAAATTCAAAATTAAACAATATGAAGTGGCGTCAAATATTATTCATGTGTCTTGGATCTAGTTTTGATCCAAGATCAGCACAGGATGGACCGATATTGGATCAGAATTCGTTCGGAAACTCAAAAAACGAACATTACATTATGCAGGTAAGTTTCATTAAAAGGACCCGAGGCTCTATTATGGGCTGAGATGAGCTTAATTGGGTAGGCTCTATCAAATCCAAACCCTAATAATCCCAGCTTCGGCCTTGAGGCCCATAAAGTGGTTGGGTCTTGATGCTCGGTCCTTAAAACTAAAAGATTACTAAAATGACAAATATGAGAGGGAAAAGCGAAATAATGATCTCTGGGCACCACACACACAATTTTGTGGCCAAGACTTTCATGCAAGTCACTTTCAAACAAGGCTTTTCATTTGAAAAATAAAGATCATTGTTATTTTATTTTTTCCCCAAAATTCATCGCACAAAAGTGTCGCGAGCCTACCGATCATGAACGAAGCTGGAATCCAGCCTCCAAATTCCAAAATGAATTCATCAATCATCATCATGCACAATACAAACAACAGCAAAAGGGCTAGAGCAGGTATCAAAATAGCTTATTGCTTCTAAATAGTAAATTTAGGATTAAGATATGTTAGAATCGCTCTAAAACATAATACCTTTTCACTACTACATAATTAAAATTATAATAAATTTTTTATTATTTATTAATTTACATATTTAATTAAAATTCGTACTCCACCCTGAAACAACTCCAAAATTTTTATTAACGATGACCAAAAAAAAAAAACTGACAAAATTAGGATTTTGACACTGAAACCTTTAAGTAAATCGAATTCACCCAATTAAATTCAAGTTATTTTTACATAATAAAATAATTATTTGTCTAAAAAAGATAATAATTAAACACACTTCAACAAAGACTTCCTGAATCAATTTCCACTTCAATATTCTTCTTTAAGTAAATGGGTTACAGAGGGATGGAAGAAATTAAATCTTTTCTAATAAGATGATGTAAACCAAGCTTAGTAAGCACCTTTGTATGTGTTTCATATTTTAAAATGTAGAGAGCCAAAACTTTCAGTATTTTCGAAATATGTAGTGTATGTAATCCCAGGAATGATGATTTGCACTGCTTGATCATTATTATGCCCAAGCCCCTGCTACCATTTACCTGCAAGGTTGGGGCTTACATTATATTGACCATAAGTTGCTGGACTTTAGTTATCTCTATCTCTTTCTCTAAATTTGGTCACATGCTTCTTGATTCATCTAATTTACTTGCTGAGATGCTTCCTGGCAGATATGGTAGGTTACTTGTGATTAGGCCATATCTTCTTGTTTAGCCCTATTATTAGTCGACTTGAAACCTTATGGACAGTCTATGCTGAGGTGGTGGGATGGTCTCATGTATGTTTCTCTCAACTTGGTGATTAGTCCGTGACCTCCCAGTGATTGGTCCCTAGTTATGTAGACATGCGTTCCATCCATCCTTTTTGACCTGTACACATTCCAGTTATTCATTTGTCTTATTCATGGTCACGTTTTACCCATCCACTGTTTTTGGTTTTTCATATTTTCTTGTTACAAAAATCACAATGAAATGTGAATAGAGAGCGAACATGTCTCCTGAATATTATTGTGCCATGATATAGCAAATTTAAGTTAAACTTAGTATTTTTTTTAAATTGTATGTGTGTGTGTGTGTCTGTGTGTATATTATATATATAGAACCAAAATTTTAATTTGGGGGTTGCCGAGATATATTACAGGTTTGTATTTTAAGAAAATTGGTGGTTGCCGTTAGAAAAAAAAAAAAAAAAGGTAGAGATCTTCCTAAAAACTTTTAACTTTTACTTATTTTTTAAAAAATTTTAAAAAACTTGGGGTTGCCAAAAGCAAACGTGAATATATTGTGCGTGTATTACACATAAAATTAGTAAATAAAAGGTAAAACAAGTAAATTAATATAAGAGCAATAAATTGATGTTTGAAAAATTGATGCTGTGATAAACATAAATTTTATAATATTGCACATAAGACTAGTAAATAAAAGATAAAACAAGTACATTAATAAAAAAGTAATAAATTGGTGTTTTAAAATTACAAACACTTGTAAAATCATCATATGTATAAGTACTAATCTGATCCAAAATCCTGAATTTTATTAAAGCTTGAGAAAACTATTAAATTATATAGTTGTATGTACATGTTTATAACTATTCTCATGTGCGGGCGTCCTCATTATTTTAATGTGGACACATTATTAAACCGTGTGGTTTAATGAAGTTATTTTTCAATGCACACTAAAATAGTGTTGTTTAATAGTGTATCTATGCTAACTCTATTAAATTGTATTGTTTAATAGTGTATCCACATGAAAAAAGTGAGGGCGACTGTACTAGAGAATGACTCTACACACACACACACACACATATCATCATTCTCTAGTGAAAAAAGAAAACATAGACTTTGAAATACTAACAGATAAAAAAATATAGTTTTTAGTATATTAAAATTTTTATATTTTTTTATATTTTAATGACGTCCTCATTCTAATAAAGTGAGAGATCATATATTTTATTAAAATAAGAAATTCTCTACCATACATTACATTGTAGGGATGACAAAAATTCCTACGGGGATAAATACCCTCGGGGATTTTCCTCATTTGGGAAGGGTACGGAAATAATTTTATACTTGATTTCTTATTCGGGAAAGGGACGGGGATGAGGTGGAATCCCCATGCCCTCCTCATTTCCCCATTTTAATTTTTAATTTTAATTTTTAAAATTACTAGTAAATAAATAATAAAATTTGAATTATATTATAAAATTATAACTATTGGTAAAAAAACAAATATCAAAATATTTATATTATTAAACTTTTAGGCCTAATTAACTAATTAAAGTCTTAAATTTTTATTTAGGACATTAAAAAAGCCGGGTAGATTCTATTAGCTCCAAAATTTTGTTTTATTAAAAATATTAATTAAGCGTCTACATTTATTTTATTGTCGATATAAAAGTAAATTATTTTTCTTTTTATTGTAGGATTATGAAGATTGACAAAGATAATTATTTTGATAATTTGTATTTTGCATGTGACTTTTATAATGAATCAATGTTAATGTAAGATATAATTCAAATTTTAGTTTTATTTGAATTTTTATTTTAATATAATTAACTCAAAATAAATAAAAAATATATATTAATTATTCAGGGATTGAGGACCCTCGGAGATCCTCTGTTATTATTTGAGGAGGGAATGAGAATTCTTTCAAGTAATTCTGATGGGGATGAAGAGGGGACGGAGACATACACAAAATATCGGTGATAGGTACGGGAAGATTAGTCTCCTCCCCTCCCATTGCAATCCCTATTAGATTGAAATCAATATTTTTTTTTATTTTATTTTATCTTATTCTAATAACGTAAGAGATGACTTATTTCAAACTCGACCACTTTTATCTTTCAGCAGCTCAAATAGTTAGTTGTCCATGTCAACTTCTCACCATATTTAACCACATGTAAATCAAAAATATCTTTTGTGGCCAAGATTTCATGCAACTCACTTAATAGTAAGACAAGCATCTTATCTAAAAATTTTGAATTTGGCAGTGCTTATACTAAAAAATAAAATTGTGTCTCGAGGACGTATCTCCCAAAAAAATTATCATTTGTCCCTAAAAACAAAAACTATCAATTAAGACACGAAATGTATGAATTTTTTGTCTATTCACTTTCATGCAGTGGACGAATCACAATTCGACACTGCGTGTCATTTCGTTGAACGTCTCCATGTTTTCATCAAACACTCGCTTTCTTCAACTCTTTGAGATGAGAAAAATTTTAGGTGGGATATAGCTCTAACATGGTGGCACTAGCCAATTAGTATTTGATAAGTGAGATGGCTAGGGAGGACTCTTTTTTTTCTTTTCTTCCCAAATTTCAATTTTTGGATCATTAGGTGGGATCACTGACTTTAATTGGGCGGCCTGGTGGGAACACACCACATTTAAATAACAAAATTCATTTCCCCATCAATTTCAGCCCTAGACATTTATGGGCCCTGGTTTACTAGATTGGTAATAGACAAACAACAGCAAATAGACCGAAAGTCGATATCATCCAGACTTAGTTGCTTCAAAATGCGATTGTTTCATTGAAGAGTTTTTTCAATTGCCATTTTTGCAGGATTATGGAAAGACAGTTCATTATTTCAGTAGCGTCATTGCATACGCACTTTTGCCTGAATTACACATAAATTCAGATTATAAAAAATTTACCTCTCGATTCCAAAGCTCCTCATAGCCTCATCTTTATTCTTCTTCTTTCCAGGAGCAGTCAAATGGATTTGAAAGAGGAAAAAGAATATGGTCATCATGTGCTAATGGTATCACTCGCAACCCAAAGTCATATTAATCCCTTGCTTAGACTTGGCAAACGCCTAGTCTCTAAAGGTCTCAGTGTAACGGTTGCCACACCTGAAATTGCCCAACACCAATTGCTCAAATCATTCACCAGCAGCAAAATCAATGATTGTGTTTCTGATGATATCCCATGTCTATTTTTCTCCGATGGGTTCGATTTAGATTACAACCGCAAATCCGATTTAGATCACTACATGGAAACTATAGAGAAAGCTGGACCTGGTAACCTCTCAAAACTTATCAAAAATCATTACCATGATAAGCACAAGAAGCTCTCTTGCATCATTAACAATCCATTTGTTCCATGGGTTGTTGATGTTGCTGCTGAGCTTGGAATCCCGTGTGCCATGCTTTGGATTCAACCATGTTCACTTTTTTCTATTTACTATCGTTTCTATAACAAATTAAACCCATTTCCCACCTCGGAGAATCCAAATTCAAGTGTTGAGTTACCATGGTTACAAACTTTGCACACACATGATTTGCCTTCATTTGTTCTCCCTTCAAATCCATTTGGTAGCTTCTCAAGAATTCTCAATGACTTGTTCCAAAACCTGAATAAGCAATACAAGTGGGTATTAGCAAATTCTTTCTTTGAGTTAGAGAAAGAAGCCACTGAGTCTATGTCTCAGCTTTGTCCAATACGACCTGTCGGTCCTTTAGTCCCACCTTCATTGCTAGGCCAAGATGAAAAGCTTGATGTTGGAGTTGAAAGGTGGAAGCCTGAAGATCGTTGCTTAGAATGGCTTAACAAGCAATCAAATTCTTCAGTTGTTTACATATCATTTGGTAGCCTTGCTCAGTTATCAGCTAATCAAATGGAGGTCATAGCCACAGCTTTGAAGAACATTAAGCTTCCATTTTTGTGGATTGTTAAGCAATCAGAATCTGCTTCTTCTGATGGTGAGGGTACTTTGCCGTTATGGTTTCTTGAAGAAACTAAAAACCGAGGCCTTGTGGTATCATGGTGTCCTCAAACTAAAGTGTTAGCTCATCCTGCTCTTGCCTGTTTTGTGACTCATTGTGGTTGGAGTTCGTTGCTGGAAACAATCGTCGCCGGCGTGCCAGTGATTGCATACCCTCAATGGAGCGATCAGCCAACAAATGCTAAACTCGTTGCCGATGTTTTCAAGATAGGTCTAAGGCTTAGGCCCAGTGAAGATGGCTTCGTTGGCAACGAGGAGTTGGAGAAATGTGTTGAAGAAATTATTAATGGACCGAAATCGGAGTATTACAAGAAAAATGCAGTGGAATTGAAGTATGCGGCAAGGCAGGCGGTGGCCGGAGGCGGTTCGTCGGACCAGAATATTCAGTTGTTTGCTGATGAGATTCTTGGAAATTATAGTGAACGTGGGGCACGTTGTGGAGAAAATTTGGCTTCATCAATGATAGGTTAATATTTATTTTCAATATTGCTTGATGTAAAATGAAGTCATAAAAGTAGTACTACAAGAATAAAAAGGTTGATGGTCCAAATAAACAAGTATTGCTACATAGTTCCATTGGCATTAATCAATAATTATTTGTAATTGCGAGCCATATTTCAACCAGAATTTGATAGTTTGATTAGTTTCTTTTGACGAAGCTCGCAATCTGAAAACTAATGATTCACGGAATAAGTAAATTAATGATATTGATGCAAATGTGCACAAAAAATAATATAAAAAATAGCACCCATCATTAAAAAAATGATAATAATTACAAAAAAAACCTACTATAAGATAATAGTTTTTTTTTCGTGTGTTTTTTAATTAATTAAAATTTTTACTATTTACTACACATATAACATTATTACTTAATAGCAAATTAATGGATGGCACGACAACGAACCAGCCCACCGTCCAGACACCGCAGGTTGCCAGAAGAGCTTCCCAACCAGACAGCGGTGAAGAGGCAAAGAGCTGCGCAACTTGCAAAGATCCATGGCCATGAGGCCCGTGACGGCCAATTGAATGTAATAGTTCCATTATTGCAAGAAGACAAAGATATCTATTAATGCTTTGTTAAAATAATCTTTGAAACATCGAAGTGGTTTTGGATGGAACATGGATCAGGCTACGGTGTAACTGTGGTATCGTATCATAATTGCATTCAGCCATTGGATGCATTTGAATTAATGGAGTTCACTGATATCCAATGACTGAATGCAACTGTAGCACGGTACCATAGTTGCACCACAAGTTTTCCCCAATTATATATTGAGACTTTTTATTTATTTATGTATTTATTTTAGATCTGAACTCGATGAGCTAACGAGGATGTTATTAAAAAATAATAATAAATCAAAATTATTTATATTGTGTGCAGTCCAAGTGGTTTCTCTTTTATATATTTAGGTAAAAAGCTATTCTAATTATTTAAATTCAATTTCTACAATTATAGGGACTCCGATATCATTATTGCCCATTACCAAGGGAGGCGAGGGACAAAGTGTTTGCTAGTTCATTTTTAATTAATAATCATATGGGTAAAAGCTTGTTTAGTCCCTATATTATGATGTTAGTGTCCATTTAGTCCCTGTATTTTTAAAAACACCTCAAAACTTCCCTGCTACTAAATATTGACACTTATGCCATTATTTTTTATTATTTTTAACTTATTTTTACAATATTACATTTTTACAATAATATTTCTTTTTTGGATATTAATAAAAAAATTAAATTATCAAATTAAACTCAAAAATAAAATAAAAACAAAAAAGGTATATATTAATTTTTGTGGAAGCTCACGTATGTCTAAAAAATTAATATCGTAAAAAATTACATTATCAATTTTTTTAGAAAAATTAATATTTTAACTCAAGAGTGTGTTCCACAAAAATTAATATATATATTTTATTTTATTTTATTTTTTGGTGTTAAACTGGTAATTTATTTTTTTCTTTTTAATAATGTCTAAAAAAATTATTATAATAGGGTTATTTTTTTCTTTTTAATAATGTCTAAAAAATTATTATAATAGGGCAATATTATAAAAATAAGTTAAAAGGAACAAAAGATAATGGCGAAAGTGTCAATAATTTAATGGTAGGGATGATTTGAAGTATTTTTAAAAATATAGGGACTAAACGGACACTAACTTCAAAATATAAGGACTAAACGAGCTTTTACCCTAATCATATTTATATGCTGCCACAGAGAGCTATGTTTACGGTACAAGTTTTCTGATTCACAAAATATGATAGTTCATTTATGTAAAACGACGACAAGGACGTACACGCATGCATTAATGATTTAATAATACCAACAACAACAAAAAAAAAAATCAAACCGGTTGTGGGACACCCACATTGCAGAACACCGATCAACAGAGTATCGTCAAAATACAAACATAAGTTCTTCTCCGAAAAAAACACTTTAGATAGATTCAATCAGGGCCGGTTTTAGAGCATATGGGACCTTAGGTAAAATTTTTTTGTATGATTTTTTTTTTATTTTGTAATTTCAATACTCAAAGAAATATAAAAAACTAAAAAATTTATTCGACTTTTAACTCTTGAATTTTAATAGTAATAAAAAAGATTTTAAAAATTTTCAAAAACCAAACTTAAAAAAAATAAGCAAGAAGATATCTTTTTTACTTCCATTAAAATTATTACAAAAATAAACAAACAAATAAATAAAAACAATATTTTTTTCAAATAGAATATTTTTCTATTTGGAATAGCAGAAAATTGAGATGATGAATTGATTATCAAATAATAGATATGCATTTTATATTTTAAGAAACTAATTTTTTCTTTTTAATATGAATCAATGAATGTAATAATTCTCTTTGTAAAAAAAAAAAGAGAGCAAGAAATCTATTTATCTATTGATTTTTTATACTACAAGGAATTAAAAGGAATATTAAAAGTCAAAAATTTTAATATTTTTAGGAAAGTTAAAAGGTAAAAAATGTAAATTTTTTTTAAGAAAAACTAATAATGAATGAATTAATGACTAAAAAATTTTATTAATTATATCTTTTGAACATTAAGGTTACCAAATATTGATTTTCTATAAATAAATAAAAAATAATTATAAGTTATGGTATAACTGTTAATTATAAAGATGTCTAATAGGGTTTTCTACAATACATAATTTTTTTTTAAAAAAAGATATTTATTAATTAAAGAACTATTAAGAAATACTCAAAAAAAAATGAGGCCTTTAAAAAATATAAGGCCTTAGGTAATCGGCTTGCTCGCCTATACTTAATGCCACTATTGGATTCAACTTAATATTATTTTAATAGGGTCCAGCTACCTTGCAACAGTTGCAAGTACCATCAATTTTTGTCTTTTGTGATGTCAAATTTCATTTAACCCCTCATCTTCTTTTTTATTTACAGTTTATTTATAACATTATGTGTTTTGGTAGGTGACTTTTTAAAATTTTACTTTATTTTATTTAATATTATTTACTTTTTTATTTATAATTTTATGTGCTTTGGCTGGTGATATGCTTAAATGTAATTTTATTTCATTTAATATTATTTAACTTTCTAAAAGAATAAATATAACAATAACCCTATGACTAGATAATATTAAATAATATTTTTAATAAAATAAAATAATTAAAAAATTATTCTTTTAAATAAAATAAATAATATTAAAGAATAATATTTATTTTTTAGGACTCACAATTGCTTATTCTATTTTATTTAATATTATTTAATTTTGAAAAATAAATATAATAATAAGCTATGACTAAATAAAATAAAATAAAATAAATATTATTTAAAATAATATTAATTTTTTGAGTCTCATTACTGATTATTTCATTTCATTTAACATTATTTAGTTTCATGAAAGAATAAATATAATAATAAGCTTATGACCATATAACGTTAAATAAAATCAAATAAATAATATTTAAAATATTTATTTTTAATAAAATAAATAATATTAAAAATTTATCCTTTTGAAGAAAATAAATAATATTAAGTAAAAAATATATTTTTTAAGACTCACAACTGATTATTTTTTATTTAATATTATTTAGTTTTTTAAAGAATAAATAAAATAATAATAAGTCTATAACTAAATAACATTAAATAAAACAGAAATAAATACTATAAATAATATTAAATAAAAAAATAATTAATATTAACAATTATATTTATTTTTTAATGCTCACTACTGATTATTTTATTTTATTTAAAACTTTTTAGTTTTTTGAAAGATTAAATACAACAATAAGCTTGCAACTAAATAATATTAAATGAAATGAGAATAAATAATATTAAATAATTTTTTAATAAATAAATGATATTAAAAAGTATTTTTTTAATTAAAATATATAATATTAAAATAAAATTTATTTTTTAAGACTCACTACTAATTAAACAATATAAAATTTTAAACAATTTGGACTTATGTGTTAAATTTATTAAATTTTCTTAATAAATTAGTAGTCCTTTTTTTGTCTGTCATTTTATATTGATGCTCGAGATAAGGAGGAAAAAAAAAATCAAGAGTTTCATTAGAAGCGTAGAACTGAGAATTGGTTTCATACGTCATTGAATTTTGTTGCCCATATAATATTTTAGAGATGGTTATAATTAGCAGCAATCATTAGTATGAATTTGGTTTAAATTTTAGAAGATGACTCAAACCCAAGTCTTGATCTTGAACAGTGAAGTGAGAGAAAAGAGGGGTTTCATCATTTATTTATAAATGAAAATATTGTTTATTCAGAAAAAAAGTATTTTTGGTATTAACTGGGGTGTAATTGGAAAAGGGATTTTAGGAGGATTTTGCAGGATCCCAATAGTTCAACTCTATATCAAATCATCACCGCATCGCATTTAATGTCAAATAATCGGTTTCAATTTTTCAACAATTTGGGTCAATATGATTAAAAAGAAAATCTATAAAATGTCTTAATGACGTTGTTTTAATTAAACTCTAATATCAAAACAAAAAAAGCACTGATCCAGTGCCAATAAATAAATAAGTGGTAATTAATTAATTAAAATAAATTAATAATTATATTATCTCATATTATATATGAGCCTCCCTAAATAAAATTTAATGTAATTTACAGCAGCTCACTTAATGATATCGTTTTATAACTTACTTTTATACTGAAAAATCTGATTATATATTACCATAAATACAACTTAAGAAAACCCGTATATATATTAATGCAAATCATCAACTCAGTCGATAAGACAAATAGCGACAATCATGTAGAGCCGGAATTGCCGCATATTGACATAGGCATAGCCACGCAATTAAACATAAATTGCAGAATAATAATAATAAAAAGTACCCCCACGTGTTTAACGTGTTCGCTGGGCCTTTAGTTATATGACTTCAATTTCTCTATTCGTGTTGGAAAACAGCAACTCGTTACCAACCAATTCATCTCTTACCAACAAACAAGACATAAGTAAGAGCACTGTTGGTTCCGACGAAAACAACGTTAATTTTGATTTTTGATCCAGCTTTTACAGACCTAATTGCTAACATAATAAACTTAAGGGTTCGGTTATGTTAAAATTTATGTACGTTGAAGCACAAATTTTAATTACACACGTAAAATAATAAATAATAAAAATTTTATTATAATTTATTATTTATTATTTATCGTGTGTGTGTGATTAAAATTCGTGTTTTACCCCATATAAACTCCTAACACATCCATAGTCTAACCCTAAAGAGGGGGCTTTTATTTGTGTACGCATTATTTCTGTCGGCCTTTTTTATCATTCTGTCTCGTTATCATTTCCCCACGAACAATAATGGAGCATCTGAAGACAAAACTTCTTTGGTCAGCTTATCTCTGCTACCATGTTCATTTCACCAGTGGCGGACCCAAAAACTAAAGTGAGGAGGGCTTAACTTAAAAAAAAAATTATTTAATTTAGATTTTTTTAATGTTCACTTGAATACATTTTAAGTCTTATAAACTTATATGTTATTATTATTTTTTAAATTCTAAATAATAATAGTAATAAATATTTTCTTAAATGCATAAAAATATCATTTTTCGAAGTAGTTTCCACAAAATATTTTAAAAAATAAAATAATGTGGCTAATGGGATTTAAACCAAGGTTTTGAAACCATTAAATAACACTCTTACTATTGAACTACAAGTCTTTTAATATATAAAAAATATGTCAAAATTCTTTTATCTAACTTTTTCATAAGAGGCTTGAGGTACATTTAAAAGAAAATTTAATGGCCGGGGGGCTGAAGCCCCTCCTGGGCCTTAATTGGGTCCGCCCATACATTTCATCTTTGAGCATCTCAAGACTGCGTCGCAGGATCATACCGCAGTGGGGCAGTCAGGCGTCATAGTAGTGAGAAATTCTAAAATATGTTAATAATATAATCAATTAATATAGATAATAGAATTTTATGTAATTTAAATGAATTAAGTATAAATTAGTGGGGATTAAGCAGCAGCACTATTAAAAGCAATTGGTGATTGGTGATTTGCAGTATGTATGTCCCGTCCAAAACCAATTTGATTTTTTAAGATTATTTTAACAAAGCAGTAATAAATGTCCTAATCTCTTTACATAATCATAATTCTCTCATGATCTGAGCACTCCCCATCTTTTACAGATTTTGTGCCATATGTGTTTTAGTATTAGTGGATGATTAAGATTTAACTACTTTTTCTTTTTTATTTATTAGCCACTAATCATATTAATAGAATTTGTTCAGATGAAAATTAGATCAGGAGAAAATCCTGATCCATCTTTACAATAATGAAACTGTCACGTTATATTGACTGTCATGGGCCAGCTCCTCTTTGCAATATTATTTGTTGTGCTGTATTGTGTATTCGTATGTTGAATTTAGTGAAATGAAATTTTAGTGTGTTTCTAAACAAAAAAGAAAGAAATTTCTGGTTATTTAAATTGGCGATGACGAATTTGAGTTAGATTAGTTTGAGATAGCATATATTCTACCAATTAAAATCATAATAGATCTGGTGCAACTAATCCAGAGTTTGAATTTTTTGTTTTGGTTCTAAACATCAAAAGCTTTAGATCAACACAAAAAAGACATATCTACATGCAAATAAAGATAAAAAGTATAAAACCACATCATATCTATATCTAAATGAAAATAAATAAAATCCTAAAAAATCTAGATCTAGATAAAAACAAATACCACCACAAGTGATTTGGGTGGAAAATAAGACATACATCATGGGCGGAGATCAACTGAGATAACCACCATCATACATGATAAACAAGGAAAGTAAACACTGAAAAACAAGAAAAAAAAAAGAGAGAGTATTTTATTAATTTATTGTGAGATAAGTCTCAATTTATTGGCTAACTTTTCAGGTTAGGAATAAGGCCACGTATATCACCATAAATGGTAAAATTCAAAAGCTGAAAATGAAAGCGAGAATTTGATGAAAGCAAGTCTAAAAAATCTAACTTTTGTGCCGTAAATTATGATCACTCTGTCACTGTTCGTTGTAATTTTCTTGGGTAGGCTGATTTGGAAAATGTAGTCCAATTAAGCTCACAGTTAAATATTATTATCTCACTGCATGTTGATAAAGACCTCTCGCATAGGACGATCAATTGGATAGCAAACCCAACAAAGACAAGCTCGAAGGTCGTCAATCAAAGACACTCTCGTGTGTTAAATTAAAAGAAGTGATCGATCATATTATTATGGCAAAGAAGATCAATCATACTTTCGTTCCCTTTATAGAATTTTTTTTCACTATTTGAGAATTGTCAAGCCATGTTGATCGAACTAATTTTAATTTGTATCCATGTCAAATAATTAATCTATACGTTAAAGAGACTATATTTACTTTCAAAGGTTTATTGTTCAATTGTTACGCAATTCCTATATATATAAATTTGGAAGGCTCGTTACCACACATTGGAACTACTTCGGTGGTAGTTGTTGTTGTTGTCCTTTTCGAAGCAGCAACATATTCAATTTCAACCGCAAACATACGCGAATAAAAAATTATCACATTACGTGCAGCATTTGGCCAAAGCGCGAAGATCTAGAAACATGCCGAGATAAATAAAACAAAAAGACGAAAAAAGGAAATTTGGTCGCCTCTTGTAGTCTTGTTATATATCTAACAAAGGAAGGAAAAATCCATGAGAAATACGAAATGAATTAACTTACGTTTGATCCAGAAGGACCATCGCTTTCATTGTGATTGATCAACAGCGTGACTTGATAACTGTGCAAGTTTTAAGCATCCAAGAGGGGGGCCGATTGAGTGGTATTTTAGGCCTTTTAAAATTTAACTTTTAGGTAGTTTTATATAATTTCTATTAATCATTCGTATTATTTCTACCAATGTTTTTATTTCTATCAATGATTAAGTAATGGAACTCCCAACACGAGCAAGTTAAAAACAAAATGAGTAGAGAATATTCATTATTATCTAAGTTGATAGTAAATTAATTCCCTCTCCACCTACATAAGAGTATCCTCCGAATCTTAAATATCTTTTTTTTTTTTTAACTAGATAACATCCGTAGAGGATTTTTTTTTTTTAAATACTGTTATACAGGACTGTAGGTATTAAAATTAATATTTACAAACAGATTCTACAATTGGGACCTTCATCGTGGCATGTACTCATCTGAAGCGCTGCCCAAATTCTTCAAACACTCTCAAATATTCGAGGGCTGTCCACTCTACTCACATTTTGTGAGCAATAGACTGGCTCCACTTAATTATTTGATAATTGAGGAAGGATTGTAAATAAGCCCCATAAATGCTTTCATGGAGGCTCGAACCCTTACACTCATTATTCTAAGTGCAAGGGCTCTCCCACTGGACCAAAGGCCCATTGGTACATCCGTAGAGGATCTGAATCCACTTAGCATGTACAAAAAGCATTTACTGAGTTAAAATTGCAACGAAAGAATTTCTTGCAGAAACAATTCATACGTAAGTGATCTTTATGATTGGTCTTGCTCAGCTTTATGAAGCCTTTGCCTTTCATCTTCTAAATGATGAAGGGGCTTTCATCATTTTTAGGATCAAAATAACTTGTTACTTATCATGGGCAGATAAGCAGTTTCCAAATTTTTGCGAGAAATTTAATTTGCTAACATGAAAAAACAAAAAAAAGAAGAAGAAGAAGAAGATAATAATAATAAAAAAGTGAAGTGATTATTGATAGAGTCGGTGCGAGCCGTCGCATGCAGACTGTGTGTGATGTCACGCACTACGTCAAGCTCGCATGGTAAATAAATAAATAGCATCAATGATTGAGGGAGATACGCAAGCAGTGGTAATAAATCACTTCGGACGGTACCATCAAAGCTGAGTCAGACCGCAATTCTAGACGCCCTCATAATTAAACATGGCTCACCAATCCCTCGAAGCTGTTTGCGATTAGTTCTACGCTAGCTACGTTTCATTTCCTCATTCAATTTGACTTGCCACGCATTTACCATTACCAAACTATCAATCACGTGCGCGCATATATATAGTGATTATTACGTAATTTTTTAATATAATAAAATAAAATATTATAAAATAAAACACCCTATACCATAACAAATATTTTATTTATTTATCATTTATTTTAATAAGATAAAGATATATATATATTGAAAAAATATTTATTTTAATAAAGTGAATAAACTATTAATAAATAAAAATATAAAATTTAATATATTGATAGATAAAAATAAAAAGTCTCTCATGTATTAAAATTTATATTTATCGTGTATTCTCACTTTAAATGTTCCCGGGACTTATATATAGACAGTTAGACACAGAGTCACGCACACAAACGCACAGTCGAGGTAGCTCGCCAAGCCCATCTGTCATTTAAATTGCTAGCTAGCCAATTTTAGAACAAATTATTCGAGAATAATGGGAACTGAATCCCTTGTTCACGTCTTACTAGTTTCATTCCCCGGCCATGGCCACGTAAACCCGCTTCTGAGGCTCGGCAGACTCCTTGCTTCAAAGGGTTTCTTTCTCACCTTGACCACACCTGAAAGCTTTGGCAAACAAATGAGAAAAGCGGGTAACTTCACCTACGAGCCTACTCCAGTTGGCGACGGCTTCATTCGCTTCGAATTCTTCGAGGATGGATGGGACGAAGACGATCCAAGACGCGGAGATCTTGACCAATACATGGCTCAACTTGAGCTTATTGGCAAACAAGTGATTCCAAAAATAATCAGGAAAAGCGCTGAAGAATATCGCCCCGTTTCTTGCCTGATCAATAACCCATTTATCCCTTGGGTTTCTGATGTTGCTGAATCCCTAGGGCTTCCGTCTGCTATGCTTTGGGTTCAATCTTGTGCTTGTTTTGCTGCTTATTACCATTACTTCCACGGTTTGGTTCCATTTCCTAGTGAAAAGGAACCCGAAATTGATGTTCAGTTGCCGTGCATGCCACTACTGAAGCATGATGAAGTGCCTAGCTTCTTGCATCCGTCAACTCCTTATCCTTTCTTGAGAAGAGCTATTTTGGGGCAGTACGAAAATCTTGGCAAGCCGTTTTGCATATTGTTGGACACTTTCTATGAGCTTGAGAAAGAGATTATCGATTACATGGCAAAAATCTGCCCTATTAAACCCGTCGGCCCTCTGTTCAAAAACCCTAAAGCTCCAACCTTAACCGTCCGCGATGACTGCATGAAACCCGATGAATGCATAGACTGGCTCGACAAAAAGCCACCATCATCCGTTGTGTACATCTCTTTCGGCACGGTTGTCTACTTGAAGCAAGAACAAGTTGAAGAAATTGGCTATGCATTGTTGAACTCGGGGATTTCGTTCTTGTGGGTGATGAAGCCGCCGCCTGAAGACTCTGGCGTTAAAATTGTTGAGCTGCCAGATGGGTTCTTGGAGAAAGTTGGAGATAAGGGCAAAGTTGTGCAATGGAGTCCACAAGAAAAGGTGTTGGCTCACCCTAGTGTTGCTTGCTTTGTGACTCACTGCGGCTGGAACTCAACCATGGAGTCGTTGGCATCGGGGGTGCCGGTGATCACCTTCCCGCAATGGGGTGATCAAGTAACTGATGCCATGTATTTGTGTGATGTGTTCAAGACCGGTTTAAGATTGTGCCGTGGAGAGGCAGAGAACAGGGTAATTTCAAGGGATGAAGTGGAGAAGTGCTTGCTCGAGGCCACGGCCGGACCTAGGGCGGCGGAGCTGAAGGAGAACTCGCTGAAGTGGAAGAAGGAGGCGGAGGAAGCTGTGGCCGATGGTGGCTCGTCGGATAGGAACATTCAGGCTTTCGTTGATGAAGTAAGAAGGAGAAGTGTCGAGATTATAACCAGCAGCAAGTCGAAGTCAGTCCACAGAGTTAAGGAATTAGTGGAGAAGACGGCAACGGCAAATGAGAAGGTAGAATTGGTGGAGTCATGATGGACACGTGTAGAGTATTGATTGGAAGTTCTGACTCAAAGCACTTGTCGTAAATGAAAAGCTTCATAATAATCATATTTTGCACTACTTTATAATTACGTGATGTTTTTATCTTAATGTACTTATCTATTTCCTTTATAAAAAAAAAAAAAAAAAAAAGTACTAATCTGTTGGCTTAAAATTTTGGGGTTAAACGATTTTTGGGTTATAGAGTCAAATGTTTATACGAATGAATTTATGTTATTTTACTATGCGACAAAAGATTGGGTGAAAGAACAGATATGCACGTGATAAGGCGATAAAAGGGGAACAATACGATATCATCAGTGATGTACAACAGAAATATCAATTATATGCTTCCAGCTATCTTACTACAGTGGTAACATACTCCATATTTTTGTCTCTTTCTAAATTAATTACACTGCAAATCTATGTTTTATTATAAAATTAAAAAACAGTCAGAAAGTCCTAAATTTTGACTTGTTTTAATTTTCAAACTTAAATCAAAGGGTAGGTTATTTTTTTAATTATTAATTCATACACTCATCATCAAAATTTTAAAAAGAAAATTTACTCTATACATCTACCTGAATGTTAAGTATAGCATTTATAAAATAATTTTTTATTCTTACCAAATAAATTAATATAAGATAATATAAAAAAAAAATTGGTTAAATTGTTTACATGCCCACTGGATTCCGCTCCATATCTCTACCAATTAACAATATTGAATTCTATCCCTAACTCAAAAGTTATTGAACCTGAGACGTGGAAAAAGTTACTGAATAAGTGTGAAGTATAAAGTGGCTTTTTTAACTCTAAATTCTTGTTAAAGAACTTCTAAACTTGTTCATCAAACTCTTAGATGTAAAAATAAATGAAAAGCACTCCACTTTTTGATACATTCTTATTAAACAATTGAAAAAACACACATAAGTAATTGGTAAATTAATATATTTTTATTATATATTGGAACTATTGACTGTATATTGAACAAGTAATTTGAAAAAATATATATTAACTACAATCTAACAATAAGAGATTAAATTCATATTCACATTTATCATAAAATATTGTATGTAGTTAATATATGATTTAATTATATATTAAACTAATGGGTCCAGCTACTTTGCGTCAGGGGTTTGATACCCCAGTCTTTTGTCCTATAGCGAATTGGTAGCAAATACACTTGATGGTTGAGATTTAACAGTTTGAAAATGGGTAACCGGGTAGAAGAATAGTACCAGTAAAACAAAAAAGAAATTGTAATGACCGTCTTTCTCCCCACGGCTGAAGTGTGCAGTGATATTCATACTGTTTTTAGAAGCTTGAATTAGTGGGCCAGTTAGTTTTCTTAGGTTGGGGTTTGGAAAAAAAATTATTGAATTAGAGGGTGAGTGGGTAGAAAGCAGATTACGGGTATTGTGGCGCAAACTGGGGATTTAATTGATGAATAAGTTACGCCGTTAGGTTAGAAGTTGTCGTCATTTGCTGTCATGTAGGTTAAAAAACAACCATTTGAGTGGTGCTGGAGTAAAGTGAGCAGAGATAAACTGTAGCGAATTCTGTGGAGAGTTATATTTGGAGGTCATATTTGCTCGCAATTTCGTAGCAATCAGTTGTCTGCAGGAGTCTTAATACGACATTGAGGTATGTATTGACTGTGAATATTTATATGTGGCTCTTAATTTGAGTCCATGTGTATAAATAGTAGACGGTAATTGATTGGGTACGCATGAACAAGTAAAAATAGGCATAGAATGTTAGGTTTGGTTGTAAAATAGAAATTGGGAGGAAGAAGTAGAAATTGGGAATATATTATGTTATGAAAATTGATATGTTAATAATTATGCAACTGATAGAAAGAAACTTTCATCAGGTGATTTAGATTTTGATAGAGAAATATATGTGAATCAATAGACATCAGATTAATAATTAGTGTATAGGCATGAAAATGCAGGATTTTTTAAACATAGTGGGTGAAATGTTGTAGTGCTGTCAAGTTTCATATTTCCTCCATCTCCTATCCTTGTGACTGGTTTGTTTGAATATGTGTCATTATTGAATAAGGTAATTTCTGGTACCTTTGGCAGTTCATTGGCAAAAATCATGACAGTGATGTCTAGGTCAACCATTTTGTATAAAAGAACCTACTGTTACTTTGAGGTTTTGTTGATGGTTTATGAGCATAGTGAGTGAAATGTTGTAGTGTTGTGCACTGTTGGGCCTATATGGATGTTGGAGTAGTGAGATATTGGCAAATATTTAATTGATCTAATTATGTATAGCAACTACCCTTTGGAGTATGAAGATCTAATTGAAAGCATTAAATTGAAGTTTCACAGAGGGGAAGGGAATATCCTTTCGCATGACTTTGAGTCAGAGGAAAGTTTTAGTTGAAAACCTTCAGGAGCAACCTAGTTTGAGTTCAATTCTTTATTCATATCTTTAAGTAAGAGTGGAACTACAATTTTTTCTTGGAACTGTTTTAGAGTTTCCTTTTAGTAAAGAGTAAGCAATTTGTGATTACTCTGCGTTATATTTGAAACAGGATGGGGAAACCATTGATTTTGTACATCATTTCTCGTCCTCTTCTTAATCCAATTGTGTTGAAGGTCTATGCTTCTTTTTCTTCTTCATTTTCTTTCTGTTTTGGATATTTGTTGGGTCATACAAACGTGGATGGACTTGTATTCAAATCGAATGAGAATTGAAGGAAGAGGTTTGATTTTCTTGTGTGGATGATAGTTCAAATGTTCCTCTGGGTGCATGGCTTGATAAGAATTGTGGATTTTTGAGGGTTTAGATATGCATCTAGTATCAAGTGTGGATCTTGTAGATATGTTTTAGTGGTATGCAGTTTATCTTGCTCTACATTTTCAGGGATCTTTAGAGTTTATTGGTAAGTTATAGTTTAGATATTAACTCTTATTGTCATTTTTTAATGCTCCCATGTATATTTTCCTAGACTGGAGATTCGGCTCCCCATTTTTTTTGGTTCTTTGCAATGAACTTACTATTTATCCTAAAACTTCTCGCCTGCAATCATTATTAACCTGAAGTGGAATACCTTTTTGTAGCTATATACTTGCTAGCTATGTTTGCAATTTTCTTGGTTCTAAAATACTTTTAGAATAATCCTCCGTTTGTAATCATTTGATTTTTAATGATTTAAGCTCCAAACATTCTATCATATTGATGTAAGGAACAATGATTTGCATTTTTCAATTTCGAATGGGTGTGTGCTGGGCCTGCTGGCTTCGCTTTTCTGCCATTTGTTAACAAATGGTGAATCATAGGGATATTCAATCTCTTCAATCCTGAACATAGGTTTGACACTCTTCTTGCTAAAATAACAAAATCCAGCCTTTATATGAAACTTCACTTTTCTCCCATTTGTTAACAAATGGTGAATCATAGGGATATTCAATCTCTTCAATCCTGAACACAGGTTTGACACTCTTCTTGCTAAAATAAAAAAATCCAGCCTTTATATGAAACTTCAAGTCATTCAATGCCCCCTATACTGTTTAGATGGAAGATTGTATTTTGTGTTGAAAATAGTTTGTTATGTGTACTTCAGTAATTGAGAAAAACATGTCCTTCTGCTTATCATTTTTGCATTGGTAAATAGTATGATTCTGAAATGTGAAAACTGTTGGAGCTAACACTAACCAGCATTTGAACTGCAGTATTCTTGTGCTTGATTCATTACATCAAGGCATACAGAAACTAACACAAGATTTGGATCGTGTTCTTCTTATTTATTTTGTCAGAGTGCACATCAATTTAGTAAGAGCCTGAAGCTAGCTGAGAGAGGCAGGGCATTGTTAACCTCATCTGGGACTGGTTGATGAAAAGAATTTTGACGATCTGAAGCTAGAAATCTTCATTATGCTACTATGCTGCTCAAAACTACAAAGCATCTGTGATTTGGACAAAACCATACACAAGACTAAGTTTTTCATGTTTCTTTAAACAGAGACCATCTTATGTATTTTAATCCACTGATTACTGAAACTGAATCGAAATCCAATTCATATTTTTACGGATCGGATGCAAATAAGACCCAATCCATAATCCATCGTTTGCCGAATTGATTTGTAGATGTAATTTTTTTTTTCATCCAATCTACGCAGTAATTATATAAACAAATATCTCATTCATATTTTATTTTTTAAATTAAATTTTCTAATGTAAAATTAACTTTACTACCAGTTAAAATCAAAATTGAACAAGATATTAATTAATATTAAGCTACGATAATACATTCAAAATTTCCAATTATAACACACCGATATATAAATTTTCATTTGTTTTGATCAATACATCAAATGTAACTAAAATTATCAATTTCAAAGTTCAAACTTTAGAGTTTCGGTGTAACAGCAAAAAATTATGAAACTCGAGAAGTTTCAAAAGAAAGTAAGCAATTAAATTTAATTACTTTAAGTGGTGAAGTGAAATAGTTATGCCTTGTGCGTGCCGTCGAGGATAGCTTCGGTGTTATATGCCAAAATGTTTTGTTTAGCTTATGCTTTTTGTTTTGCTTTTTATTTCTTAATGTTTACGAACCTATATTTACTTATTTATTTGTTTGTTTTTAAATTGTTATCGAATAAGATATAATATTGTATTAATTTAGCTATATCTAAATTTTACATTTTTTTTTACTACTCACTACCATTGCTATATTCATAAGTTTTATTTTTTTAATTCAATATATACTATTTCTCCCGATTTCACGAATTTTTCCAGATTTACAAACTTAAATCCTTTTCCAATTCATCTAATACGCAATTTTACATTTTCACTCCAATCCGATCATACTATTCCACTGACCATTTTTTCACTGATCGAATTTTTGCGGATGGGCTACTTTGACCACCTCTAATTGGATTCTGAACACCCCTAGCTGCTGGTTTACAAGTGGGAATCTAAGGTTATTTCAAGCTACAAGACCCAATTTCAACGGACTTACCTAAACGATTGCTTTTATACAACACAATTTTTCCCCTATTCTGAAACTATTGTTTTTTATTTTGCACTTGTTAATGAATAACATGCCATATAATTTCATTAATTTTTTTATTATTACATTTTAATTGGGCCTTATTCTCTAATACACTCAATATGTTATATTTTCTATTATTTGCAACAATCAATACGGATTGTCACCGACACTTGTTACTATACACTGTCGATGATATTTTTCTTTGCATTTTTTCATCTTTTAACTTATCATTCATCTCAATAAAGCCTCCATTTCTTGGTTGATGATTAACTATTTTTTAATTTTTATTATTACACAATTTATCATTGGCACCATCATCATTATTGTCATATTTATAATAATAATAATAATAATAATAATAATAATAATAATAATTATTATTATTATTATTATTATTATTATTATTTCTTGAATGACGTGGCCTACTATTTCAACTACATGCATAAAAATTAAATTAACTCTTACTTAAAATCTCAGGATTAGGGAATTTTCCCCTTTTTTCCCCCACCAACTACTTTTCCCCAATTTTCCATTGCCGCCAAACACCTCAACCCAGACTTGCACGCTTCCACCAAATTGTTTTGAACCATTACTTGCATACACTTGGCGTTTGTTTCAATACATGTCTTCGTAACTCACGTGGCAACCATTAAATGGCTACTTTTGACAACTTATTTTTCACCTCTACGTTACCGGGCCCTTACCTTCTTCTCCGGTTAAATGCAATCCACTCTGTGTCACTTCTTCAGCGGTGGGATTATATCCAATGGCTGATTCACTATAGGACAAGCGACTGGGGTACCAAACCCCCGACGCAAATTAGCTATGCCCTAAACTAATCAATTAATAAAAGAGAGTATTAATTTGAATATATGATTTAAACATAAAAATAAGTCATTTTATAGGTAAAATTATCTAGTTCAATACACTTAAGTGTAAAATATTTAAAATATTATGACCTTGTGTGTCGAAATTTTGAATTTTTTTTCACTTTTTTAATTGTGTCGTAAATATGAGAGGCTATAGTGTTGATAACCCAAGAGAAACATCTAAACAATTGCATTAGTTCCGGATTAGATTTTAACGTGGATTAGGAAAATCAAAAAATGGGGGAGAACCCTCAAGCCAACACGTATATTCAATTCAATTTTTCCAATCATTCTACTCAATTATTTATTCAACTTTTGTGTTGACACAATTGATAAAATAATGTTAATCGTGCCGTCATGCATGACAGACGAGACGCGCGATTGACGTGATACACCATTAACAGCAACACGATCTGAATTTGTTAGTTTTTTTCTAAAATAAACAGTATTATTACTTTTTCGTATTAATTTCCGCGTACATGCATCTTATTTTATAGGCAATCGCGAACCCACATCCTGGCTGGTGATTAAATGATGATACTAATAGGCACAAGCTATGTACCCATATAAAAAAGAACAATAATATATAAGATCCCGCTACGTTACATTAAGCGTAACGTACATTCACACACAACAACGGTTTCTACGGTGGAATCCATTACTATTGCTGTGTATGACATACATTACGCTAAGCGCAACGTAACACCAGCCTAATATATATTGTGTTAGTACGTGCTCAAAGCCCAAGCCATTAGAATTAATTTCCCATAAAATCCACTCGTTGATCATGTTAAACGATAATATCAATCAAACGTTAAAAGGTATATTCTCGTATTCTTTATGTTCTAGTTATGTACGATGTGAAATCAGCCAGAAGAAGGCTAAAGATGTACTGGATTATAACAACAGAAAAAGGCCAAAGAAATAAGAAAATGACTAAATGAGAAAGGATGAGGCCGCTCCTACTTGATGGCAAAAGACAAAAACATCAAGCTGAAAGTAAAATAATTTTTGGATTCTATAGTTTGTTTCTATATAACTTTTTCCAACCCCTTCTGCTCCCCCAATAAATGACGCAATCAATTCGTCGTTGCACATCACATCACCGAAAGTGACGATAGTTCACGAAGTGAAGACGACAACAACACCTTTACGTTAGGAGCTTCTGCCCCGACGACAAAGTCAACAGGTGCATACGTACGCACGTACATACACATTATCTCCCAATTCTATGTCGTGCGTATGTGTTCAGCAATCCTTTTTCCCTCTAATGTTAGAAAGACAAGAAAGAGAGAGAAATTTATATTTACAATAAATATACAGAAATATTATCTGTAAGCACATAATTAAGGATTGAACTTTATCAGATTCAAAAGCACTCCCATCAAGAGCTGCTAGACTTTCCCCCAGACCTGAAAAATCCAATCAAACTTTTGTAAAGATCTTCCTTCCCATTTATGCTCAAAATAAAGTCCATATGACCGTAGTTCTCAAGATAAACCAACTCCGGAGTGGACTGCAACTCATTGAGAGTGTGCTGCACATCTATCACGTCTGCTAAAGCATCATTTCCCCCATAACTCATCCATAATGGTAAGGACTTGGGGATGCGGGTAAGATCGAATGCTGGGGGTTTCGTCTGACCATAGAGCCTCAGGTTTTTGAAAAACCCATAGTCATACTGGGAAAAAGTGCCCTGACGGATCACTGCAAAACACGGGAAAGCAAAGCACAGGTTTTTGGTAGCGTTTTCAGCATCTCAACAAGATATACCTAATCATATTCATGTAAAGAAAATGCATTATTAACTATCTAAAACATAACGAGTTTTGCCACGGCTGAAATTTCATTTCTTTTGAACTATGAAAAGAGACTAACAATTGAAAGTAAGAAAGATAAAGGGGTTGGCTTTCTAACTACTTCATAACTGAATGTAAATCCTGCACTAACAACAGTTATTTAGAGGGCCAAGGACTACCTCTAGCGAGTAAATGATACTTTATACAAAAGCATAAAAAGAAAAAATAAAATGGATTCCAACTACAAAACTTATTATCTAGAGAAATAAGGGAATTTGCAACCGCAGTAAGAAGTAAATAGACTAGAAGGTTCAGAAAAGAAAGTATATAAAGCATACTCTGGAACAGATGATGAATGTTTTTTGCAGAAGAAGGGTGAGGTTCATTTTCCAAATAGAAGTCCACTCGTGAGTTGTTGAAGCAACAATTCTTCCCTGCAAGGTAACAAAATGCCTTCCTTTACGTAAAGCCCATGCATATGAACCATTTTACATTGCACAACACCAACCTCCATCTTTTGTTTCTACTTTACTTCGAGAATAGCATGTTACAAGATTGCTTTCACAAACACTTTTTTCTACCTTTGGTTCCAGTTTTTCAATTTACCGTCAAGAAAATGTAAACATAGCTACAAAATCCTAAAAGAAAAGTTAGAAAAGGAAAAGGGGGAGTGGGGGTTGGGATAGAGTGGGGTTGATATAGAGGTGGGGGAAAAGGGAGAGAGAAAAAAAAAACCTGTTATGGCAGTTAGCAAGTCATTGCAATCTAAATGGCCATCGCATAGGGAGTCGATGAGGTCAATTAACACATTACTGGAGATGAAATTCACAAAGGGTCAATAACAATAAGCTACAAAGATTCTACGACATTTAAGCCAAAAAAATTGGGAAAAATAAGAATAATTAAACCTTCTAAAATTCAGTTGATGTATACCCAGAGCCAAAACCATCTGCAAGAAAGAATTATGATCATTTCGGTCACCAGCACCCATTTCTACAAAGTAATAAAGATCACTATAGAAAGATTACCTGATCAAGATGCATGCTAACCATTCTTCGTACAAGTGGAGCAGTGATATGATCCAAGTATGATATAGGACTCAAAAGAGCAGCAGCCTCAACCATTTCCACTACGTCTGGCTGAGTGAGAGCAGCCAAAGACACGATGGTTCCCTGCAAAGAATGCAAATAAAACGAGTATGTACTGATGCAAGGATCTTATGCCTAGTGAATTGTCAAATAAAATGTTTCAACCTGTGAATGTCCAACAAGGAAAATTTTGGAGCTTGTTTTCAAATTTATGAAACATATCATTTCAGCAAGGTCATACAGAGCCAAATCCTGCCAACTCCAATCCCAAAAGCCCTGCAAGGTAAAATCATGCTCATTATGCTCACATTAATAGTACCCGAAAATGTTTATGTGGAGTGTATTTTGATCTTTAATCCACTTAAATCTTCAATTCCTTTGCTCTAGTTTCACTGCTCAACCTTTGTGTAGCCAAGGCAAACAGCAGTCCTCATAACTAATTTACTCTCTGAATTTTTTTATGACAATGTCTATTTCATGAAATTGGTCAATCAAAATGCAAAGAATATGAACTCAAACCAGCCAGTTTTTTAACATGCAATGACAGGATCTAAAGAGTGGGTAAAGCTGACCATGAATAACTGGATTTAATCACAAAATCTACAATAATAAGAGAGACAGGAAGCGTGAAGTTCATATACCTTACTCTTCTCGGATAAAGTTACATGGCCATGACTCCAATGCGTCCCGCGCACATTTGCAACCCATACATCAAAACCATGATCTGCAAGGATGAAGCCCAATGACTCTTCCGTAGAATCCAAAAACCACGCATCACCTCCCTGCTTCATAAACAATAAAAATTCAAATAAAGAGACCAAATGTCACTTAATGCATATATCTAAATCTCAACCTGGAAAACATACACCACACTCTAACCGCCAGAATTCAAGCATTTTGATTTCATTTGATTTCAGTGCATACATTTCTTTTTTATAAAATCATTTCAACATAGATGATGCCTGAGCTAAATTGGCAGGTTCTGTAATAACAGCAAAGTCAGAATAACAAGAATTAAGAAGGATCACCATGAAGAGTCCATGCACAAGCAAAACAGGGGGACCGCATTGAACTCTTAGATTCCCATTGCGAGATGACACTCTTTGAAGAGCCAGTAAGTAACCATCCTTTGTTTGAACCTAAAGAAAGGGACAAATAAAAAATCTTTCAGTCATCAATCAGCTAAATCGAACAATAAAAATAAAATATTAAAATCTCTTAAAAAAACTAAAATAATTGATTAAAAGAAGTCTTGCAAAATAGATCAATAAATTACTCACGAATTTACGCGAATTGCATGGAAGAGATTAATTAACACCTCGTTCCGCTACTTAAGAAACTTCATAAAAGGAAAAAAAAAGACGAAAAGAAATTGAAACAAAAATCTAGCTCGACAACTTCCTCACATTCGCCAAAATTTAATTAGAGCTACAACGACTAACAGGTGATTAATCAACTTCATTAAAAGGCTCAATCAAAGGATGGGAGACTGAGAGAAACAGACTGTACGGTGTGTTCGGTGCAGGGATAGCCGTTGGGCCGGATGAGGTGAGAGCAGAGTGAGCGAGTGCCATCGTCCGGTGATCGACGGCGTAGATTCGAAACATCGGTTTTGACGGCGGAGATTTCGCGTAGGAGGAGAGCGAAAATCGCGCCAACCACCAGTGATGATGACAGCGACCTCCTCATATCATATCGGTCTCGGAGATAATTGAGTGCGCGGGAAGATACTTTTTCCCCTCAAAAGAGGATAAGACAAGTAGGTGAGTGGATACTTATTTCTCTCTTCTTGTTGAGGGACTTTATCCCACGCTCCTTTCAGCGCGTTTGTCTCATCTGCAAACGTGGAGTGAATATTTTCATTGATAACCCCTGATACTTAATCCATTTACTATAAATACCAAGTTGAAACGGTGTGTATCTTCCAAGTGACCAATGTTGCCTAATGTCTATAATCACGTTAGGGCATGTTTGGTTGAGATATTAAAATTTTCATTTTATTAAATTTATACAGACCCATGTTTGGAAGATAAAAAGCTACGGCATCACTGCATTAATGGGCCCAAGTTAATGCGGCAATTGCCGCTTGTTTTTTTTATTTTTCTTTCGCTTTTGCATTTGTTTTTGCTTTTATAAAAATAAAATAAATAAATATAAATTTTTAATTTAATATAATATTATATAATATTTTTATTCTTTATTTTTACATTATAATTTATTATAACCAATAATAAATATTTAAATATGAATAAATTTTAATAATATTAATTTAAAATTAATAATAATATAAAATATTAATATAATTTAAATTAATCATAAAAAAATTAATACAATACTAATGCAATACAATACACTACGTCAAATGCACTCTTAGTACAAACTATTGTGTTTTTAATTAATTATTTATCTCACTATATCATATTTTATAATAAAAGATTATGTAATTGGCACATAAATTAGAATATAAATCTAGGATTCTAATTTTGTAAATGTAACATTACTTTTATTTATTTTTATCTTATTAATTTATTTAGAGTGATGATAAATTTATAAACTTTCATACAAACTGATATAGTATAAATATATTGGTTAGATAAAAATATAAACTAATAAAAATAAATTAAATCATGTAAGTTAAGGGTACTTAATCCAATTAATTTAATCATGCCACTTTAAAAATAAATTTGTACAAAAGTATAACTCTATTATTACTCTTTTATTTATTGACTAGTGCGTGTACTCAAATGGTTTAATAATGCTACCAACGATTATTACATGTTTTTTTATAAGTTAATATTATAACCAAAATATTACTATTGATATTATTTTATTTGGAAGATTAATTTATAATTTTTAATAACGTTATTTTTACTTCTCAAATTTTAAGTGAAAACATAAATAAAGGGAAATATTCCTTCCACATTATAAAACTAAGCTTCACTGCGTCAATAAGCTAATCTAAGGGTAGGAATGGTTCGGTTCAATTCGATTTTGTACCGAATTGAATAAATTTCAATAAAATTATGAAGTTTGGTTCGATTTTCTTTTTCAACAATTAAAATATTAGTTTTATATGATTATTCGATTTTTGGTTCAGTTTTTTATTTATTCAATTAAACCAATCAAATTTTCCTTAATTTTTAGATTCGATGTGTTTCTTCAGTTTAAATGCCCATCCCTAGCTATTCCACACAGAGCTAATTATTCTCACTTTAATTAAAGGAAAATTCTAGCTAATTATTCTCACTTTAATTAAAGGAAAATTCTAAATCATAAGATTCTTTCGGGAAAAAAAAGTAATAAATAGATAAATATGTAAATATGTAAATAAAACAAGGTCCACGTTCAATGAACCCAACAAAGTTTCAAAAAGTCCGTACCTTTTACTAACCTAGGGACCAAAGACCAAACGCAAACAGGCATTTTGCACGCCACTATTTATCTGTCAATCCACTTTCATGCCTCTTTTAGAAGTGGCCTCTTCTGCTACTCCTTAAAATCCCCGAGCTCTATTAAGCGATTATTCTTCACGCCCCATTCACTCTCATCTTGCTTAATCCCCAGCGCCGACCAATCTCACGACCAAACATATGGCTTTTACGGAGTTTCGACCACTCGACGATAAATCTCTGCTCGAGTATATTAAAGCGACGCCGTCTTTGTCGTCTAAGATTGGTAACAAGTTCGACGACTTGACGATCAAAGAAGTCGGAGACGGCAACCTTAATTTCGTCTACATCGTTGTCGGCACTTCTGGTTCTTTCGTCATCAAGCAGGTGTGCTTATTTTTATAGTTCATTTTAAAAGCACTAAGGCATCAGTGCTTTTGTAGGAAGTGGAAGCACTTCAGAGCTCATTTTAATTGATTGGATGTGATTTGATTTTGATGTTTTATATGTTAGTTACTGCTAACAGCAACTATTGACATTGATTTCGGGTTATGGTCCTCTAGGCTTGACCCCCTTCT
This sequence comes from Citrus sinensis, assembly GCF_022201045.2. Lineage (NCBI taxonomy): Eukaryota > Viridiplantae > Streptophyta > Magnoliopsida > Sapindales > Rutaceae > Citrus > Citrus sinensis. The sequence goes on along the minus strand of NC_068563.1, from coordinate 2,573,323 downwards.
TCTTCTTTTTTTTTTTCTTTAAAATTATCATACAGAAACAAGAAGATGAGAAAATTGAATTTAAGACTCTGATTATTAGAATGTTCATATAGATATGGAGTACAAAAGCTTATTTTGTAACAGGCTTTTCTGTTCGCAGGCTCTTCCGTATGTACGTTGCATTGGTGAATCATGGCCCATGACAAAGGAAAGAGCGTATTTTGAGGCACTAGCATTGAAAGAGCATGGCAAATTGTGTCCTGACCATGTTCCCGAAGTCTATCATTTTGACCGTACAATGTCTTTGATTGGTATGCGGTACCTGGAGCCTCCTCATATTATCCTGAGAAAGGGGTTGATTGCTGGAATAAAGTATCCATTACTTGCGGAACACATGTCAGAATTCATGGCAAAGACTCTTTTCTACACATCTCTTTTATATCGTACCACCACAGAGCACAAACGTAATGGTAAGAGTGTTTACATCAACTTGATTTTGGACTATGTAATGCAATTTAATTTTCAGATTGGCATTTAGGTATATAAATAATATATATCTTTTACTTTCTCTCACATTTGGAGTTTGTTGATTACGCAAAATCTAATGGCAGTCATATGTGATTTTTAAATTATTACATGACATATTTCAGTTTTGTGTTTTGGATTATTGCTGTGTTGACGTATCTGGTTGTTCCATCAGCGGATTTGGAGTTGGATTTTTTCCTTTAGATATAATTATTTTTTCGTTCTCACTTCCTTTAAATGTACTCCATATGTCTTGTTCTGTATCTGTTACTCTAATTTGTTTGAACAAATGTAGCTGATGTGCTCCCTTTAATTTTTGTTGCAGTTGCTGAATTTTGTGGGAATGTGGAGCTATGCAGGCTCACGGAGCAGGTTGTTTTCTCGGACCCCTACAAAGTATCTAAGTTTAACCATTGGACTTCTCCTTATCTTGATCGTGACGCTGAGGCTGTTCGGGAGGATAATACATTAAAGCTGGAAGTTGCTGGGTTGAAATCCATGTAATAATATTTTTTCTTCCTCAGTACTGTTTTGTTTCCTAGTGCATAGAAACTCTTTCTTTTTAAAATTTTCCTTTATAATATATCAAAGCTTCCTTTACCATAGGTTCTGTCTTACCATAGGTTCTGTGAAAGAGCACAAGCCCTGATACATGGAGATCTCCACACTGGCTCTGTTATGGTCACTCCTAATTCAACTCAGGTTATAGATCCAGAATTTGCATTTTATGGACCAATGGGTTTTGACATTGGAGCTTTTGTTGGAAACTTGATTTTGGCCTTTTTTGCCCAAGATGGACATGCTGCTGAAGGGAATGACAGGAAAGTATGTCTCTGTATCTTTCTTTCTTCTCTCTGCTTTCATTCTCTGTTTCTCTTTTCTTCCTATTGGGTCTGATTCTGTCTGTCTGTCTGTTTGTACCACCCCCACCTTCCCTCCCCCCCCCCCCCCCAGGGCGGGGGTTTTTGGTTCCTTATGACCATCTTCTTCAGGTTATAGTATTAGCACGAAAAAAAAAAAAAGAATAAATAAGACAGTCAAATTGCATAACTCATACTATCTTCAGGCGACAAAATATATTTCTAGCTGAAGGTGCACAAATCGCATCAAGAGCGTCAAAACACAGGAAAATGAGTTTAAGCCTCTGCTGGTAGTTTTTTAAATTAAAGCTGAAACTTTATGGTTATTAGTATATATTAAGCCACAAAACTTGTAATGATGCTGATTATAATCTTGTATTTCCTCTTTAGAGACAAATGAAAGCATGATTGTACAGGCATGTCTTCTCTTCTTTTTTTTTTTTTTCTTTTGGGGTCAACTTGGGGAGTAGACAGAGGTGTGGCGCTGGGTTGGGCTATCCTTCGTTTCTAGTCAAGAATTAAAGCAACTAGCATTTCATGTTTCTTATCGCTGGGAATGGATAAGTTCTAAACATTCTTGCAGGGTTCAACTTCTGTTTACTCGTTTGTTAAGGGTCATGTCCTAAATTTATGTCTATGTGTAGGAGTATAAGGAGTGGATTTTGAGGACAATTGAAGAGACTTGGACTCTGTTCCACCAGAAGTTCACTGCACTTTGGCATCAACACAAGGATGGTTCTGGTGAGGCATACCTTCCAGAAATTTATAACAAACCTGAGCTTCAGCAGCTTGTGCAAGAAAAATTTATGAAAGATCTATTCCATGACACCCTTGGATTTGGTGCTGCCAAAATGATAAGGTGAGTTTAAGTCTTTTTAGTTTGTTCATTTATTTTCTTTATTCCTAGTTCCAACACTCACAGGGACCCCATTTCCTTCTTTATCATTTGGGACATTGTCCGTTGCTCAATTTCATTTGTTCTATATTTTGGGAACAAAATGTCGATGGATGTTCTTTTATCTATCAATTTATGCATTAGACCTTTGAAAAGCCTTGCTCGTCAAATCATTATAAATCCCAAAATCAGGAACTCAGTCTGAGAGAAAAACAGATGAATTGGGGTTCTAATTTTGTTTAGCTTAAATGGCTCCATGTTTCCTCTTGAAAGAATCTATCACGAATGTTAATTTTAGATTTCATTTGGTATAGCTTTTCAAACAAAGCTTTGTTAGTAGAGATTTTACAAGTAGAGTTTTTTTTTTTTTTAATAATTCTTTGGTTGTAAATAAAAGTTTTTATTCAAATTTGTAAAATTATTTTAGTGGGCAAGTTTTTTAAGGCTATGTTATGAAATGAATGAAATAATACTGTGAAATAAGTAAAAGATATTTTGGGCATTATAACATTTTAAAAAAGCTTTTTAACATTTGCTCCCAAGAGTTCAAAATTTGAACTTTTATTAGTAGAGTCAAAATAGCTTATTTAATCTTAAAAAACTTTAGTGAAAAAGCATTCAAACAACAACAAAAAGACTCGAAAAGAATTGATGAGATTTAATAAGTATTATGGTTATTATATAAGTTACATCATACAAGCACTTAGGTTGATATCACTACAGTTATTTTCTTCCATAAATAGTTCATGCAGTATCAAATTGTTTAAAATTTTGATGTGCGGCTTGTGTCTCAAAATCATCTTAGTCGCCAAATATATTTAGGTTTAATCCTGTGAATCTATATAATCATGAAGTTTTTTTCATTTTGATTGATAGGAGGATTGTCGGTGTAGCCCATGTTGAGGATTTTGAATCAATTAAGGATGATAGCAAGCGAGCAACTTGTGAGCGGCAAGCTCTGGAACTGGCAAAGTTGCTTCTCAAAGAAAGGCGGAATTTCCAGGCCATCACTGAAGTGGTCTCAGCGATTCGGAAGCTCCATGCGTAAATTAGTGAATTTTAATGGTTTGCTTAATATAGTAAGGTTTCATCAAATAGTTGGTTTCACACTGCCGATAATATTTTGGTTGTCGTCATTATGATGGCTTGTTTTATGTCACATAATAATAAAAATGTTGTTACCTTTTGACCTTTCATCACTGTTGTGAATGCAGGCCTGCCTATCCTTAAATCAGCTTATAATCTAAGCTCTTCCGAGGATTTAAAAACTTTTTGTCTTAGTATTTGATAGTGTATGATTGAGATTTTTACTATTTTTATATTTTTGAGTAGTGATAAATTTAATACATAGTTTGTATCTGATCTTACATGAAAATGTTGTATGTTCACCACTTGAATGAAAAGTGATAAGGATCAATAATTAATTATTATATGGGCCAATGAAAAAAATCATATTATTTGTCCCATTGGTCAGAATATAAACTCTCTACATATTTTAATTACTTTGTAAACATAATATTGTTTTATTTCTATTCATTAATTACTAGTCAGCGTGAGAATTTTGCTTAAAATGAACTTAGAATTTTAAGTTTATTTGTCTTAATTTGACAAATGATGTTTATAATTGATAAACTTATTTGAGAGTTCGTGATGCACATCTTAACCCTAAGTTGGCCCTTGCTAAATATGAAAGACATTTTAGGACCAATCTTGGTACCTAGAACAGTAGACATCAAAAACATTTTAACAGCCAAAGTAATATTAAAAAGCAATGGACTTGTGGTAGAAAGAATTAGAAGATCACTATCATTTTCTAGTAGAGGTAAAGAAATTATAGAAAGAATTGAAGACATAATAGATGAATATGATCCACTCGTGTTTTGAAAACTGCGGAAGCTTCCTTGGCAAAATCTGGCATTTCAAAGTTTATTTAATTGCTTTTGAAAATATACTAGTTAAAAACACTTTTAAACTCCTGGCTCGCGCCAAAAAATGCCTTCTCAACATATTAACGACTAAACAAGCCAACAAAGACCATGTTTAAAAAGAAATTTTCAGAAAATTAGTTGAAACTTTTACTAAGTTATTATTATTTTTGTCAAAAACAAAAATCTTAATTTTCAAAAAATTTTCCTCCAAACTCTTTTCCCTTGAATAATAATAAGAACCGCCCTTTGTGAATGTTTTAAATATAATTTATACTTTCGTTAATTAGGCGAGACTTTTGAACCCAAAAACTAAATAAATAAAACCAAAGAAATTAAACTACTTACTACTTGATAAGGGCTTGCTAGTTGCTATCTAAAGAATTGCCAAGTGTTTATGAATAAGAATAATTTTTTATTGCTTTTGATTTTCGAGTATATTCTACAAATGCACTCTCTCGCTCGCCTTCCTTATCTCTTAATGACTTGAGAGCTCTATATATACAACCAAAGACTCGATACAATTTATGACACTGTATACAAAAGACAAAACTTTAAAATTACACTTTACATGCGGCAAAAAGCCAACGATGAATTAAAGAGATGAAAAGCAAAAAGGCTTACTGGCTACTATTACTTTGTAGTGACTCACTGTCAGTAAATAGTGATTGGCTGTTATTTTCTAAGCTAACTCATTGTCAGTAAGAAAAGACAATATGAAAAGATATCTTCACAGTTTTTCTCTTATCGAGTAGTGAGTAAATGAATGTTATATGTAAAAACACGTGACTCTGACTACATTAACTTTTGACTAATGTTATTGCTGGCTAATTTATTTTTTGTGGTGTCTTTACTGTCCATCATTTCATCAACATGTTCACCTTTATCCTCATCCAAAGATTGATGATTCATAGCATCGGCTCCTCATGATGACATATTGTCATTGATCTCGATTAGCACCTCCAAATATACTTCACATTTTTCTGGATTATCATATTTTATTTGTAATATCATCTTTTATCTGTAATGAAAAAATAAGTAGTTCCTCACGGATAGGATGTTTTTGGGCTATAATAGTATAATGTTTTGCTTGGACTATAATCTTGTTAATTAAACCCTAACCTAGCTTACGATCATGAGGTGGATTCAATCATCTGTGCTTTGGATTGAGCAGGATTTTAATTAACAATGAAGTCAAGATTCATAAATGGGGATTATAACCCAGTCAAATTTAGACATCATTGATGACCATCTAGACCAAAAAAAGTATTATAATATCTATAAACATGACAAGATATTGGATATGCAATTTATGTACATATCTAAACTTATATATTCCTTTGAGTGAAAGAAGTAGAAAAATCTTCATTGAATCGAATATAACACTTCAAAATATTTTTGTTCAGATGCCTGTCAACGCAATTTAACACTATTAATTGTCGGGTGTCTATTTATTTTCAGCTATATTAATAACTCCATTTCGTCACCTGGCCGACGTATATACTAAAAGCGTTATAAAGTTAGTAGAAAAAACATGTTTGCTGAAATATTTTGTTTTGGGTTTTTTTCCTTTTTTTTTTTTGGGAAACTCAACGGAAGGATGGAAATTTATTAATTAAAAAATTATAAAATTAATAAGAAAAATAACTAATCCACCCAAACATTTAGAAAAAGAGACACAAAACTCCCAAATATTTTAGAAAAGACATTTAAATCCCAATTTATTAATGATTTAAACAATTAAAAGATTATTATGGTATATTCGCTTACTAATAATTGGTGAATTTACTTAAAAACCCTCTTCTAATAGTCACAAATCTAAAACGCTAAATTCAATCGATTAAACTAGAAACCCTAGCAAGAAAATCGCAGCCGTTGTTCGTTCCTAAACCCTTAATAGAATTCCGCACGCAGACCCCGCTGTGTTCCTTATGAAAATAAAAATAGGGTGAAAATCTCATTTTCTTTACAGAATAAGAGCTGGGGTAAGAAAAAGCTAGCACCATGATTTTGGTGATAATGTCACTAACAAGAGAGACACTGAGAGAGTTATAATTAGTCAAAGAGCTATCTCTATCTCTATATCTTTGTACATATCTCGATATTCTCTCTCTATAAGCCATTGGATTGTTCTTCAACGTTTCAACGCCACCACCATCATCATTAATCCCTCACCACCCCCATCATCATTACTCCCTCACCACCACCACAACCACTCAATATCTTTCAGCCCTTTTCAGTATTCACATCCCAAAACCAAACCAACAACAACAAAAGCCACAATTTACAAGCACAAGAAGAGCAAGAACAAGGAACAGCAAAAATACGAGCAGCGGTTTCATTTCCCAGTTCAATTGCTTACTCACCTGTACTCTTGTAATGTAATTAACAATCAAATGGTTAAATTGAGTAAAATAAGAAATTAAATTGGATTTGTACAAAAAAAAATTCAAACACTTATAAATAAAGGTATGTTCATAATTTTATTAATAATTTATGAGTAAAATGGACAAGTTAATATATTGACTTGTTTGTTAGAGAGAGATAATAGTAATTATAAGTTGAAAATAAATTTTTTGTTACAATTAATAGAGTCCGTTAACAAATTAAAGTTTAAATGTATTTTTTAAAATGTTTGTAAGTTTTGTGTCTCTTTCCCTAAATGTTTGGGGTATATTAGTCATTTTCCCTAATTAATATAACAAGCAGCAGCGATGTGATTCAAAGTTCTGTTGTTCAAATTTGTTGACCGTTAAATTGAAGTGTTCATGAATATATATATATAGATATATAGATTCTTTTAAACTAATACACAAACCAATAAATTAATGATGTTCAGCAACCAAGTAGCTAGCCATTCCCAAACAAACCACACAGTTGCAGAATTAGAATTTTATTAACTGTCATTTAGACATATTATTAATTAATATATATGTAGGTTACCTTAATAATAAATAAAAGCCACTAACATATTATTATCAAATACTTAAGCAAGCAGTAGCATTGCTTATTTTCCATACTTAGCCTTGTAATCACTCCACAGCTGATCAACATTCTTCCCCAGAAGCTCAACAAAATAGTTAGCACTATATCCAGTCCTCATCTTTTTGTTAAGCTCAGCAACAAAGCCATTTCTCAAACTGTTAAGATAATCCAAAAACCAAGCCGTTACGTCATACCCTTGATCCCACCTATCCCCCTGCCCCGGCTGCACCCAGTGGCTCGGCGCATAGTTAGCCTTCAGCCTCACAAAATCGGCAATCCCTTCGATCAATCCCCCGGGAGCCTGCCCGTTGCCGTTCCACTGCCATATATGCGTCATCTCATGATAAAGCACCCCGGTGATTTCTCTCTTCACATCCCCGGAATAACTGCCTATGTATCTTGCACTTACATGAATCTCATTGTTGACGGCATACGCCACGCCGTCCATGTCATCGACGAACAAGCTGACTTTCCGTACGTTTTTCCTGTCAGCTGGCTTGGTTTGTTGGAAGGTTCTCCATATGAAGTGTGTGGCGGATGCCAGGGTTTGCTTGCTGTAGCCGGCGCCGATCTCTTTTTTGAAACGGGCGCCGCCAGCGGTTGTAGGGGCGGTGTTGGTCACGACGTAGTCGACTGCATGGACCGTTTGTGTTGCTGCTAGGGTTAGCAGCAATGAGAGGAAATGCTTTTTGAAGAGAGCCATGGGGAATTAATTAAGAAGAGCTAGCTAGTTTTTGGTTGGTATTTTGGTACAAGAATTGTTGAGACTCCATGGTTTATATGGAGAGTTTGAGGTCAACGAAAGGGTCATATTCATGATAAAGAGTTAATAAGATATGGATATAATAGAAGCAGGGTAGTCCCTTTGGTTCATGATGTTAAATATGGCCAAAATATTAGGCTCAGCCAATAACGATGAATTTTCATGCTTACAAAAATACAAGTATTTTTATTAGTATATCATGAGATTCATTTTTTACTTTCTCTTAAACGATTAATTTTAGAGCCACACGGAATTCTTCATATAGACAATTGCGTATAAATTTTTATGGAATAACAAGTATGGATCGAATGAAGAAATTAACAACACATAAGAATGAAATGAACTAACAATGTAGATCATGTATGTAGAATTTTTTATCCAATCAATAATCTTATATTACATTAACTTTTATAATTTGTATAAAAAATTTATTTGGTCCAGTGTTACTAGTTTTATACATTTATTTATTTTAATATTCATACATTAAAGATTACTGAGATATTGAATAAAATGATCAAATTTTCTAAATTATGCACCGAGATAAATTTGGGACTCAAACCCCATCCCACAAAAAGGTGTTTTACCACTCACCATAGTGGCTGATTTTCAAATCCATTTATGTTTTAAAATTGAAAAAAAGTGGCTTCAGTGTTGATTTTGACTTGGACTTTGCTTTTTTCACTGGCGCCCTGAAAAAAGTTTTCAATTTTCACCACAAAACGCATTTTATTTGGTTTCGTATATATAGAAGTGGACCATCTTATCCTTCTAAAATGTCTCTCTCTGTTTTAATTTTTTCCTGTACTCCCTACCCATCAACTAGAGAGGACTACGGATCCTTTGCCCAGGATTGGCGGCATGTATTTACTTGCCTCATAAGAGTGGGAACTGGGAAGTTTGTTGTTCATTATAAAACAATAATTTTTTTTTTCGCACACACCATACACACTTATAAATACGCATTAGTTTATACAATAATCAATTAAGTAATTACAATTTATAAAGAGTTGTGATAATTGAAAAAAAAAAATCACTTGATTACTTATCATTTTTTTTTTTTGTAAATCATCCGGTAACTCGCGACAGCATTGAGCCTTGACTAATCTGGATTTGGAGTGTAGTCACAGTTAAGGCTCTTTATCCCTCTCAAATAGTGTGTTTAGTGGGGATCAAACCCGAGAGCTCTTTCCACAAATTCAGTCTGCGCTGCCAATTGAGCCACAACCATTTGGTTGATTACTTATCATTTTAATTCTATATATTGATACTGTAAGAAAATTACAGGAATGTCACATTAATTAAGATTCAAACTTAATATCATATACTAAATCATTTAGAATTTGAGAGGATAGAATTATTGTTACAATAAAAAATGAAATATCATTATATATATTATTACTTGGTACACCACAGAATCTTTACGTTTAAGCACCTCTAAAATATGCGATCGAACTTGGTTAACTTGTTTGATCAAATGTAGCAAATGTGCTTGCTTTAATTTTTGTTGCAGTTGCTGAATTTTGTGGGAATGTGGAGCTATGCAGGCTCACTGAGCAGGTTGTTTTCTCGGACCCCTACAAAGTATCTAAGTTTAACCGTTGGACTTCTCCTTATCTTGATCGTGACGCTGAGGCTGCTCGGGAGGATAATACATTAAAGCTCGAAGTTGCTGGGTTGGAATCCATGTATAATAATATTTCGTCCTCGGTACTGTTTCTTTTCGTAGTGCGTAGACTCTTTGTTTTTTAAATTTTCCTTTATAATATATCAAAGCTCCCTTTACCATAGGTTCTGTGAAAGAGCACAAGCCCTGATACATGGAGATCTCCACACTGGCTCTGTTATGGACACCCCTAATTCAACTCAGGTTATAGATCCAGAATTTGCATTTTATAGACCAATGGGTTTTGACATTGGAGCTTTTGTCGGAAACTTGATTTTGCCCTTTTTTGCCCAAGATGGACATGCTCATGAAGGGAATGACCGGAAAGTACGTCTCTCTATCTTTCTTTCTTCTCTCTGCTTTCATTCTCTGTTTCTCTTTTCTTCCTATTGGGTCTTTAGTTCTTTATGACCATCTTCTTCAGGTTATAGTATTAGCATGTAAAAAAAAAAAGAAAGTCAAATTGCATAACTCATACTATCTTCAGGCAACAAAATATATTTCTAGCTGAAGGTGCACAAATCGCATCAAGAGAAGGCGTCAAAACACAGGAAAATGAATTTAAGCCGCTGCTGGTAGTTTTTTAAATTAAAGCTGAAACTTTATGGTTTTTAGTATATATTAAGCCACAAAACTTGTAATGATGCTGATTATAATCTTGTATTTCCTATTTAGAGACAAATGAAAGCATGATTGTACGGGCATGTCTTCTCTCTTTTTTTTTTTGGGGGGGGGGGGGGGGGGGGGGGGGGGGAAGATATTTCAACTTGGGGAGTAGCCAGGGGTGTGGGGTTGGATTGGGCTATCCTTCATTTCTAGTCAAGAATTAAAGCAACTAGCATTTCATGTTTCTTATCACGGGGAATGGATAAGTTATAAACATTCTTGCAGGGTTCAACTTCTATTTACTCGTTTCTTAAGGGTCATGTCTTAAATTTACATCTACGTGTAGGAATACAAGGAGTGGATTTGGAGGACAATTGAAGAGACTTGGACTCTGTTCCACAAGAAATTCACTGCACTTTGGCATCAACACAGGGATGGTTCTGGTGAGGCATACCTTCCAGAAATTTATAACAAGCCCGAGCTTCAGTAGCTTGTACAAGAAAAATTTATGAAAGATCTATTCCATGACACCCTTGGATTTGGTGCTGCCAAAATGATAAGGTGAGTTTAAGTCTTTTTAGTTTGTTCATTTATTTTCTTTATTCCTAGTTCCAACACTCACAGTTAGGGGTGAGCATGAGTTGGTTTGGGTTGGATTTTAAGTCAACCCAAACTAAATTATAAAAATTTGGATCCAACCCAAACCAATCCAAATATTTTTAACCCAAACCAAACCAAACCATTTGGGTTTGGTTTGAATTTTATTATCAAAATAATTTTTATTTTAATAAAATTTAATTATATCAAAATTATAATAATTATTAATTGTTATTAATTATTAAATTGATATTAAAATATAAAAAAATATAGTGGATAAAAATTATAAATTTTACAATAACTTAATCCTTAAATTAAAGAATACTACAAAATCAAAATAAAGTTTAATCACAAAAATTATTATTTCTCAATAAATAAGAACGTACACTTTAATAATAAACTTTCACAAACATGACATTAACAATCTAATAATAAATTTTGCCACTTGTTATTTATTTAGTTATGTAATATTTGTTTTTATTTATCGTTTTGGTAGTTTTGCGTTATGTTGTCTACTTATATGTTTAATTTTAGGGAGATTGCCAGTTTCCCCCCTACAGTAATCAACATATATTATTTTTCCCCCTTCTGCTTTTATAATGGCCAAAACCCCCCATAATAGTATAAATTTACAATATTACCATTATTTTCAACTACTCTTTTATTTATATTTATTCTAAATTAAATAAATCACATGAATAGAAACTAAATAAAAAATAAAGCATTAAAAATAAGAAATATATGTTTTGATATGAACAAAAAAATTAATAATAAAATTTTTTTATACTTATTTATTTTGTGAAAATTTTCTTATAATAAATATATAAGAAAATTATTAGTCAAATGATAAAAAAAATTATTATAAGAAAACTTGAATGACAAATAAAAATTTACTATAAGATAAATAATAAATTTCTTCTGAGTAGAGTCTCCTGCTCTTTCTATGATGATCTTTCCATGTTGGAGGAATTATTTTTATAAATAAGAAAAAAAATTTATGTTATTTACAACAATATTTATTTAATTTAAATTTATTTTTACTGTTATTTTCATTTTATAACTGTTGACAATTGATCACGCTGTAAAAAATTTAATAGTGGTCTTTCACTTATTTGTGTTCATTTATTTTGTTTTCATTTATTTCATTTGAAAAATTTGAGTGTTGGGGTTTTGTCCATAACTCATGGGTAAACCATACCCAAACCATAATGAAATGGTTTTCTACATAAAACCCACATCTAACCCATTTTCATGATTTACCCAACCTAAACCATTTAATTTGGTTTGAGTTTGGATAAACCCATAGGTTGTGGGTTTATGCCCACCCCTACTCACAGTGACCCCATTTCCTTCTTTTGCTAACTTTTAGTAGAGCCGTCTTGATCTGTTTTTGATTGGTTACAATCCTATTTTGTCAGGAGTAGACTCTTTTATCATTTGGGATACTGTCCGTAGCTATATTACATTTCTTCTATATTTTGATAACAAAATGTCGATGGATGTTCTTTTATCGATCAATTTGTGCGTTAGACCTTTGAAAAGCCTTGCTTGACAAATCATTGTAAATCCCAAAAGCAGGAACTGAGTCTCAAAGAAAAACAGATGAATTGGGGTTCTAATTTTGTTTAGCTTGAATGGCTCCGTGTTTCCTCTTGAAAAGATGTATCAATAATGTTAATTTTAGGCTTCATTTGGTGTATCTTTTCAAATAGAGCTTCACTAGTAGAGCTTTTACATTTTTTTAAAAAATAAAAAAATAATTGTTTGTTGTCAATGAGAGTTTTTATTTAAAATTGTACAATTACTTTAATACACAAATTTTTTAAAGTTATGTTATGAAATAATATTGTCAAATAAGTAAAAGATATTTTAGAAATTATAATATTTTAATTTTTTTTAACATTTGCTCCCTAATTAATAGATTGAAAATAGCTTCTTTAATTTTAAAAAACTCCAGTAAAAAAAATTCGAACAAAAAAAAAAAAGATTTGTAAAGAATTGATGAGATTAAATAAGTATTATGGTTACTAGATAAGTTATATCAAATAAGTACTTACGTTGACGGTTGTTTTGTTCCATAAATTGTTCATGCAGTATCAAATTGTTTAAAATTTTGATGTGTAACTTGTGTCTCAAAATCATTTTAGTCGTCAAATATATTTAGATTTAATCCTGTGAATCTACATAACATGAAGTTTTTTTCGTTTTGATTGATATGAGGATTGTCGGTGTAGCCCATGTTGAGGATTTTGAATCAATTAAGGATGATAGCAAGCGAGCAGCTTGTGAGCGGCAAGCTCTCGAACTAGCAAAGTTGCTTCTCGAAGAAAGGCGTATATACTAAAAGCGTTATCAAGTTAATTAGTAGAATAAACATGTTTGGTGGATTTTTTTTTCAATTTTTTTGGGGAAACTCTATGGAAGGGTGGAAATTTATTAATTAAATATATATATATATATAAAATTAATATAACAAGCAGCTATGTGATGCAAAATTCTGTTGTTCGAATTTGGTGACTTTTAAGCCGAAGTGTTCATGAAGAGTAAATATGTATGTTTGTATATAAGCGAGGACAGCATTTTATTTCAAACTAATACACAAACCAATAAATTAATGATGTTGCCCAACCAAATAGCTAGCCATTCCCAAACAATCCACACAGTTGCAGAATTAGAATTTTATTAACTGTCATTTAGACATATTATTAATTAATAAATACACAGCTTACCTTATAATAAATAAAACCCACTAACATCTTATTATCAAATACTCAAGCAAGCATTGAGGATTTTCCATACTTAGCCTTGTAATCACGCCATAGCTGATCAACATTCTTCCCCAGAAGCTCAACAAAATAGTTAGCGCTATACCCAGTTCTCATCTTCTTGTTAAGCTCAGCAACAAAGCCATTTCTCAGACTGTTAAGATAATCCAAAAACCTAGCCGTTACGTCATACCCTTGATCCCACCTATCCCCCTGCCCCGGCTGCACCCAGTGGCTCGGGGCGTAGTTAGCCTTCAGCCTCACAAAATCGGCAATCCCTTCGATCAATCCCCCGGGAGTCTGCCCGTTGCCGTTCCACTGCCATATATGCGTCATCTCGTGATAAAGCACCCCGGTGATTTCTCTCTTCAGGTCGCCGGAATAACTTCCTATGTATCTTGCACTTGCGTGAATCTCATTGTTGCTGGAATACGCGACGCCGTCCATGTCATCGACGAACAAGCTGACTTTCTGTACGTTTTTTCTGTCAGCCGGGTTGGTCTGTTGGAAGGTTCTCCATATGAAGTCTGTGGCGGATGCCAGGGTTTGCCTGCTGTAGTCGGCACCGATCTCGTTGTTGAAACGGGCCCCGCCGGCGGTTGTGGGGGCGGTGTTGGTCACGACGTAGTCGACTGCGTGGACGGCTTGTGTTGCTGCTAGGGTTAGCAGCAACGAGAGGAGATGCTTGTTGAAGAGAGCCATGGGGAATTAATTAAGAAGAGCTAGCTAGTTTTTGGTTGTTATTTTTGGTACAAGAATTGTGTTGAGACTCCATGGTTGATATAGAGAGTTTAAGGTCAAGGAAAGGGCTATGTTCATGATAAAGAATTAATGAGATATGGTCAAAATATTAGACTCAGCCAATAACAATGACTTTTCATTCTTACAAAATTCAGAGTTTGATGTAAAAGTGTTTTAATTAGTATATCATAAGATTCTTTTTTTTTTTTTCTCTTAAACGATTAATGTTAGAGCCACACGGAATTCTTTATATAGACAATTGTGTATAAATTGTTATGGAATAACAAGTATGGATCGAATGAAGAAACTAACAACACATGAGAATGAAATGAACTAACCATGTATGTAGTACTTTTATCCACTCAATAATTTTATATTACATTAACTTTTGTAATTTTTATAAAAAATTTATTTGGTCCAGTGTTACTAGTTTTATACAGTTATTTATTTTAATATTCATATGTTAAAGATTACTGCGATATTGAATAATTAGCGTAAAATGATCAATATTTCTAAATTATGTACCGAGATACATTTGGGACTCAAACCCCATCCCACAAAAAGTGTTTTACCACTCACTATAGTGGCTGATTTTCAAACCCATGAACGTTTTTTACCGTGCATAAAAGTATCACCTAAACATTTTATGAACTTATTAATAAAATTTTAAATTTGAAAAAAGTGACTTCAGCGTTGATTTTGACTTGGGCTTTTCTTTTTTCGTGGCCGCCCTGGAAAAAAAGTTATCAATTTCCACCACAAATTGCATTTTATTTGGTATATATAGAAATGGACCATCTTATCCTTCTAAAATGTCTCTCTCTGTTTTAATTATTTCCTGTACTCCCTACCTATCAACTAAAGAGGACCACACATTTTTTTTCTCTCTTACAAAATACGAGTGGAGTAGAAACAGTCCTCCTCCATGAGAAATATTTGGCTGAACATGTACTTCATAGAATAGAAAATGTAATAATATAAATCTTATATATATATTTGATTATAAATATCAGTGCAATGACTTGTTGTCATAGTAGTTGTAAATATTTGTGTAATACAATAACCTGATGCTTAATTAATTCAAAAAAAAAAAGACCACGGATTCTTTGCCTAGGATTGGGGGCATGTATTTACTTGCCTCATAAGTGTGGGTAGTTTATTGTTCATTATAAAAAAATAATTTTTTTTTTCTCACACACCATACATAATTATAAATACACATTGCTTTATACAATAATCGATTCAGTAATTACAATTTACAAAGAGTTGTGATAATTAAAAAGAAAATCACATGATTACTTATCATTTTAATTTTATAGGTTGATCTAATAAGAAAACTACACGAATGTCACATCAATTAGGATACAAACTTAATATCATATACTAAATCAATTAGAATTTGAAAACATAGAATTATTGTTACAATGAATAATGAAATATCATTATATATATTATTACTTGATATACTACAAAATCTCCACGTTTAAGCACCTCTAAAATATGCTATTGAACTTGGTTAATATTACACATATATATAGCTAAACTCTCTAACAAAGTGTGAAATAAAATAAACAAACAAACAAACATATCATTGGTTTTGCAATTTTCCACGAATTAATTTTCCCCCATAGAATAAAACAAAAAGACAGTTACCTAGAAGAAAGTCAACTTGAATCAATAGCCAAAACAAGTGGCTTTCAAAGAAACTATCTAGTCAATTTTGATTATATATATTGTTGTTACATTGGTCGGAGGAATCTTTAAATATTTGTCTTAGGTCTTTGTTTATTATTTTTATCTCATGTACAATGAAACAATACCCAAAAAAAAAAAAAAAAAAAAAGGGAACTGAAAATTAACCATAGAAAAAAACAAACAGAAAACACCAAACAGATATAAGCGAAAACAAACGTAAACCGCTCACGCTAACATAAGAATATATAGTATATCCTATAAATAATCAAAGTCAAGCGTCAGTTACATGCAGACTTAGCAGGCGTGCATATATTATTATGTATGTATCGTAGAAAATAAAGTCCAAAAATCCAACTCCATACAGCTGAATTGGAAAGGAAGATCTGGTCTTTCTTGAATTAAATTAATTCTAGAATATGAGACTTCTCCTTAGTTTTTATGGGATTGTACCAATGGTGAGGATCAGGCTTAGCAAAGACTTTTTCAATTAACCTAATTAATTAGCTAGGAAATACTTACAAGTAAAGTGATTTGATTCTTCTAAGATTCACGTAACTCATTTATTTGGTCTAAATCTTCTATAGTTTAGTTAAATGGTTGTAACGGGTAAAGCTAAAGATAAAAATATGATGAGAAATCTTATTGATTTTTTTTTAAAAATTAATAACCACTAAAGAGGTGGAGAGTTAGGCAAGACTCCTATTTATTATATAAATCAATATAGAATTAATTACAAGGAGGTATCTTATTGAATTAAAAAAGCTACCAACAAGTGCGTAGATCAATTGACATGGAGTTATTCTAATTTAACTAACGTCCTTGGTTTGAGGCTTGGGAATGTAATTACGTTAAATACTTGTTGAAAGAGCTTTGCCGCCCTAGTGGTCCTACCTGGCTCGAATCTGGATTAGTCGGGGCCTAATGTAGTCTTCGGATACCAGATGATTTAATACACAAAAAAGGCAAAAACGGAGAGAAAGAGAGGGAGATTTTATTGAATTAGAAAAGAGAGAGAGAGAGAGTTATTTATATTATGTGAATTTTTAAAGTTCTTGTTTAATTATATGCTTCAAACGTTCAAGCACATTAACATATCTCTTCAATGATTAAAGAAATTTTGATAATTTAAATTTTAACTTGACAGGTTTCACTCTCCATCAGCGATTTAGTAATTTACATGAGACGATTGTTGGAGAATCAAGAATTATTTTTTTTAGCAGATGTCACGAGGGAAATTTAATGAAATTAAAAAAAAAAAGACATCTGAATATGGGAATAAAATAAGCCCTACCCACAAAACAAACTATATGAAGCCAGAAAAGCCCATTAACAACTAATTCTTAACAAAATGTTGTCTAGAAAGATATATGTGCAAAAATGCATAAACAACAAAAACCAAAATGACTTAAGACAATAATTCGTAAACCCCTGAGCATCACGATACAGGAGCAGCAAAATATTGGGCAGTGAATCTAACCACCAAGAAGATAACGTGTGTGTGTGTATATATATATATATTATAGAGAATATTTTAGAAATTAGACAAATCAAAAGTGACTTGTGACACTATATGTCCAAAAATCCCACTCCAAACGGCTGAATTGAAAAAGAAGATCTAGTCTTTGTTGAATTAAATTAATTCTAGAATATGAGACTTCTCCTTAGTTTTTTATGGGATTGTACCAATGGTGAGGATCAGGCTTAGCAAAGACTTTTTCAATTAACCTAATTAATTAGCTAGGAAATACTTACAAGTAAAGTGATTTGATTCTTCTAAGATTCACGTAACTCATTTATTTGGTCTAAATCTTCTATAGTTTAGTTAAATGGTTGTAACGGGTAAAACTAAAGATAAAGGTCTGATGAGAAATCTTATTGAATTTTGTTTTTAAATTAATAACCACTAAAGAGGTGGAGAGTTAGGCAGGACTCCTACTTATTATATAAATCAATATGGAATTAATTACAAGGAGGTATCTTATTGAATTAAAAAAGCCACCAACAAGTACGTAGGTCAATTGACATGGAGTTATTCTAATTTAACTACCGTCCTCGGTTCGAGACTTGAGAATGCAACTGCGTTAAATACTTGTTGAGAGAGCTTTGCCGCCCTAGTGGTCCTACTCGGCTCGAATCTGAATTAGTTGGGGCCTAATGTAGTTTTCGGATACCAAATGATTAAATACACAAAAAAAGGCAACAACGGAGAGAAAGAGAGGGAGATTTTATTGAATTAGAAAAGAGAGAGAGAGAGAGTTATTTATATTATGTGAATTTTTAAAGTTCTTGTTTAATTATATGCTTCAAACGTTCAAGCACATTAACATATCTCTTCAATGATTAAAGAAATTTTGATAATTTAAATTTTAACTTGATAGGTTTCACTCTCCATTAGCGATTTAGTAATTTACATAAGACGATTGTTCGAGAATCAAGAATTAAGGCAAGAATTCTTTTTTTTTAGCAGATGTCACGAGGGAAATTTAATGAAATTTTAAAAAAAATGACATCTAAATATGGGAATAAAATAAGCCCTACCCCCAAAACAAACTATATGAAGCTAGAAAAGCCCATTAACAACTAATTCTTAACAAAATGTTGTCTAGAAAGATATATGTGCAAAAATGCATAAACAACAAAAACCAAAATGACTTAAGACAATAATTCGTAAACCCCTGAGCATCACGATACAGGAGCAGCAAAATCTTGGGCAGTGAATCTAACCACCAAGAAGATAACGTGTGTGTATATATATATATATTATAGAGAATATTTTAGAAATTAGACAAATCAAAAGTGACTTGTGACACTATATGTTAATACATGTATCTATTGTTTGGGTTGGGTCTTGTGAGTTGATGAATGTTTTCTAAATAACCCAACCCAACCCAACCCCCGAACATTTGGGTGACTGATTTTAAACTCAACCCAAAACAAACAGAAATAATGTCGTGGTGTACTTGTTTGATTCTATTATAAATTGGAACACTACCGTTGCAATCAGATATTCAGATTGAAAAATAAAAAGAAAATCACATCATATATGGCTGTGAATTGTGGAAGTATTGTAGCAAAACGACTAGCAAGGTCTTAAAATTTCCAGAAGAAAAATACAAATACTATCACCTTATTTTAATTATCTTTCAGACATAATAACACAAAGTTAAAAAAACTAACATGCATGCTTGCATGCTTAATTTGCAAACTTGGCTTTGTATTCTCTCCACAATTGATCAACATTCTTGCCTAGCAAATCAACAAAGTAACGATCACTATACCCATCTTCAATCTTCTTGTTCAGCTCGGCAACGAACCCATTTCTCAATCTATTACAATAATCCAAAAACCTAGCCGTAACATCATAGCCCTGATTCCACCTCTCGCCGCCTCCTGGTTTCACCCAATGAGGCGGAATATAATTCGCCTTCAACCTAACGTAATCGGCTATCCCTTCGATCACTTCTCCGGGAGCTTTCCCGATCCCGTTTTGCCAAATATGTGCCATCTCGTGAAACAATACTCCGTTGAAATCCCACTTGATATCACCTTTTATGCCTTGGATGTAATCATCATGTATGTGGAGTTCATTATTGACGACGTAAGCTATGTACTTTGACTCTTGATCGACGAAGAGGATCACTTTTTGGTGGTTAATGCGCTGTGCGGGAGTGTTTTGATGAAAGATTCTCCAGATGAATTCGGAGGCCGCAGCCATTCTTTGCTTGGTGTATTCGTCTCCAAGGTCGTTCTGGAATCGGATACCGCCGGGGGTTGTTGTTGCCCTATTGTTGACTATATACTCGACCGCATGGATGCCATGCAATGCTGCTAGGGCTAGCATGCAAATGAAGAAGAAAGCTGAGTGAGCCATTATTCTTCTGGTTATCTTGAAGAAAGCTCTCCCTTTTTCAATTTTTTGAAGAGGATAAATTAAAATATTAGAAGACATACTTGAAGGACTAGTATAGGTCTGGGCGACATTATGTAGTCTTCCAATGATAAAATGTAATGATTAAGAAAAGAAAACCATCATTCGAAATTAATTTCGGTTCTTTGAATTATATTCTAAAATCGTACCTAATACTAGGCATACTTTGAATTGCAGACTATGTCAAATTATGTAGGATTATATGATTAATAATGATTAATCGTTAGGGAAGAATTAAGACTGATCTCGTTAGAAATATCTAAAACAAAAAAAAAATGTCACTCTTAGAAATTAAATAAAAGTAAATGCTAGTGATATAAACTAAAGGAGGATTGAAATCTGGCGTTGATTTTGACTTGGGAGTCTTGGCTGACTTTTCTACTTTAATTTTCAGATTTTCTGTGGCGAATGCCTCTGTACTCAGTGGCCTCTAGAAGATTTTTCTTTTACTCTGTTCTGGATGGCATCAAAGAAAGCAAGCTTATTCAAATTGATACCAGTAGTTTCAAGCAAATACAACAATTTTACGTCCAAGAGCTACTCATTCAAAAGTTAAGTCTAAAACGCAACGTGTTGATAATTTGTATTCCATTATTCGCAGTATGTGCCAAAAAACATTAGTTACGTGCAGAAATGAATGTAGTAAAATTTGTAGCTTTTGCCGTTTGTTTGCTAGAAAAATTGGACTTTTCACTGCTGATTGAGTCCAACCATCCATTGGGTAAAATTTGATGAAATATCAAGCAGAATTTATTGACAAAACTACCTTATCTACCGACAAGGTTAATTGAATGTATATTGTTTGTTGGGTATCCGGAAAAGTACGTACGACGTGTCGGCATAAGAGAATGGGACTTGTGACGTGAGTTATGAGGAAGAAAAGTCATATGTAGTTTGTATAGACAAGAAATTTTTGAACTTGATTGATGAAATCATTTGAGGATATGATAAAATCACGTCAAGTGATTCCACATGCTTGTGCCTCTGAAGCCACATGTGCCCTTGTAATTTAGGAGATCACTTACATCGGTTGCGTACTGCTTCAATAACTCTCACTCGGGAATGTTTAGTAGTAGAACCCAATAAATCTATTTCAATGATAGATTTTTTTTGGTTGATCATATCACCTCAAGTATTTCTTGAAATTCAGAACTCAGAAGCAGCCAGCTGCGTGCTTCATCCATTGCACATGCATGTTTCGTGAATTTGGAAACATGCCTGCAATCACTTGGTTCGAGGGGGTAGTTTTACGACTTCTACTTTCCTCGAAAAATAGTAAAATTAAAAGGACGCCGTCTGTGGGGATCGAACCCACGACCACGTGGTTAAAAGCCACGCGCTCTACCACTGAGCTAAGACGGCCTTACGCTTGTAAGTTTCAAAATTAACATAATAAACAAAATAATGTAAGAATTCAATCACCAAAACTCAAAATCCCATAATTAGAAAAAAAAAAAAAGAGGCAGAGATAGATACATGAATTCATAACAATTTTTTTTTTTTTGGTACAAGAGGAGCCTAGATTGCCGCTAGGCTAAACAAAACGAGAAAAAACAGTCCCTAGTTCATCATTGAACAAACAATAATGCACACTTATGGGAGGTGAATGAAAAATGTCACCCAAGGGGGAGGGTGAGAGCCATCTCTGCAAGGAAATTGGCAGCAAAATTCGCCTATCTGTACAAATGCTTCACTGATACTTGCCAATCTCTATTAAGTAAATCTTTGATTCCCCATAACAAAGAGGATATGCTATGACGGTTACCACTGGAGGTAGTCAGGAGTTGCGTGATTCCCAAATTATCCACCTCAACCTGCAGGAAGCGAAAACCATAGTCCCAAGGAATTTTTAAGCCTTGGTAAAGCCCCCACAGTTCAGCTTCCATAATGGAACAACTAAAGTAGATATTAACAACTAAACAGAGATTGGCTATTAAAAAGTTAATCATTTTATTTAGTTCAATGAGAATACAAAATTAACCATAAAAACCCTTTACGGATTCATTTTTTATTCTATATAATATTAATAACTAAAGTAGCTACCTAACTAATTAATTCCCGTACTTTGCCTTGTAGTCATTCCACAACTGATCAATACTCTTCCCCAGCAACTCCATAAAGAAATTGTCGTTGTAGCCATCTCTCATCTTCTTGTTGAGCTCAGCCACAAACCCATTTCTAAGATCATTGCAATAATCCAAAAACCTAGCAGCAACACTACTGTGACCTTGATTCCACATGGTCCCCTCCCCTGGTTTCGCCCAACCTTCGGGGACATAATTAGCCTTTAGTCTCACAAAATCAGCAATCCCTTCGATAAGCCATCCAATATTGGGAGCATTGTTGCCATTCCACTGCCACACGTGCGTCATCTCATGATACATAACTCCACTAAACTCTTGCTTGATCAAATCAACGGGAATGTTTTGAATAAAATCGTCACCGTAATGGATTCCATTGTTGGATGTGAAAGCAATTTCCCCAGGTTTCATGTCGTCAATGAATAAGTCAACTTGAGGGATATTTTTGCGATCGGCTTCGGTGTTCTGCTGGAATAGCCTCCAGATAAAGTCTGTGGCGGCTGTCATTGTTTGCTTGGCGTATTCAGCTCCGATCTCTTTGTCGAAGCGCATGCCGCCGGGAGTTGTGGCAGCCCGGTTGCTGACTGTGTAGTCCACTGCATGGATCCCATGCATGGCTGTCAGGGTTAGTAGAGAAATGAGGAAGAAAGCTGAGTGATCAGCCATGGTGTGTTTTATTTAGTGCTTCTTGTTTTTTATATGCTTTTTGAAGGATAGAATGAGCGAGTCTCCGTGGCTTGCATTTTTTTGTGTTGTCGCACAATTACATTTATTTATGTGGAGTTTTTATGCCGTGCATGGACGGTAACCTTTGCAATTAATCAAATCACATTGCGATCGTGACTAATGGAAGTTGGAAATTTCCACCTCTTTTAATTTTCGAAGAAAAATATGGTGAAAACAATTAATTGTTGGGCAACTATAGGATATCTAGGTATTTAATTTATCCTTAAGACTCGTTTCTTAGTTAGAGTGACACATCTTATTTACATATAAGTTCATGTATCACCCATTTTCTGACTAATGTACAACAACTTAACTACTCAACAATTCATCCTTGCTAATGGAAGCAACTTTGTCCATTCATCCGAAGTCGAATCTACCACATCCCGGCTATTAAGATCGTCCGACTCTGAAACACTGATGCGTTCAACACAAATAAACACAATAATATTGGTTTTGGCACGGTACTCACGAGCCAATTTACGCCTTTATTTTAAAAACAAGATAATTTTACCTAGCTTCTCGCAGCCTTCTATGTCTCTTTAGCATATTTCAGTCCTAGTCAACCCTTGAAATTTCTAATAACAGTTAAGCTTTCCCTATATGGAACGTTTTTGGGAAATTAAATTGACTCCTCTATTAACAATGTCCGTGTATGTAATAAAATAAAAGCCATTTGGATTTGTTAGAAAATGATTAACTAACCCGATAAGGTTAAACTGCGATTGATGGTTGTTGTTCAAATCAAATAATATCCAGAAATATATAAAGACTGAATGGAAGATACGTTGATTACTTATTGATAAGAAGTCAATAATATTTTCATTCTTATTCCATTGAATCAGGAGCTGTACCCATACTTTCTTACGAAAATGTGTTTATTACTTTCTTACGAAAAATAATTTAAACCCGAAACTTTCCTAAATTTTTACAGAAAAATATTTAAATCCAAAACAAACATGCTATCAAATTTTTTTCTTTTTACATTAGATATCTTTTTCATTTCTTTTACTTAATTTGTAGTAATTTACCTATCAAATAGTTTTTTAACATTAGTCATTTCTTTTACTTAATTTGTAGTAATTAACAAAATGAAATCATGATGTAATTTCAGAAAGCCCATAGGCATAATGCACTGGGTCAAACTTATATTTTTAACCCAATAATTATTAGCGGTAGAGCAAATATTCTCAAGCAATGTGGTACCTTCTTCTCAACACCAGTCACTTGTCATGTGGTAAGATAGTCTGGGTCCATTTATGAATGAATCTAAATTTAATATCATATGGAAGCTCACCAGCTTAACTGATACTAAAAAATTGGCTCAAGATTTAAAAGATTGTCTCAAGTTTACATTGTTAACCCAATAACTATTCTCAATCAATACGTGAGATATTTTTCTTAACAATAAATCTATCATGATATTATTGCAAACCTTTCCTTATAGCTGAATTTTTTTTTTTTTGCATAATGCCTTTCTATAATCTCACCTGAAATAACCTTTTTCAATTTTTCTTTTTGCATTGAGTTGTCCTAAGCTATTTGGATCACCTCTCTATTTACAAATTAAAGGACAATATGAGAGCAATGCTGGCTTAAATACGAGCCGGCATTGTGAGTATTTATTCATCATCGCTGGTTCCCATGCGATTGACGTAAACAACATTTGCATGCAGTCAATATTCGCCTACCATTAATTCATTAAATAAATTGGTTAAAACATGTTTCTTTAAACCGTCATGGAATTTTTGTAAATGGGGATTTCGAATTTCGATACATCAAATGTGCGGGTGTGTGTATTATAAACCACCATCGGGCGAGGGATGATGCAGGACCCCTTCTGTTAGAGAATAATAAGAATATGAAGGCAAAGAACAAAAAAAGTTTCGTAGGATTTGAGACGTGTTTGCACATTTTCCTTTAAGGTTTTATTTGCCCTCACCAATCTTGGTTTGCTATAGAGTTTTAATGGCAAATTACCCCCAAGATATAACAAATTCTGAATACAATCTCTAGCAAATAAGATTTTATTTCCAGAACATATAAGAAACCTGTCAAAATCTGATAATCAATCTAATTGTGTGTATTTCTTTAATGAAGAAGATGTTTATTTGAAAGAATACAACCATTAGAAATGGTACTTCTTCGAAGACACTCTTTTGGTTTGAATTTACATCGATTGTCAATTGAAATTTTCATTCTTGCTAACTGTTTTCCTAATTGACGCCTTTCTAGAAATAAACGGTTAGCCATTTTCTCAATAAACGGTGAGCCGTTTTATTCCAGAATGTCAAATACGTTGCTCTCTTTAAATAAACGGTTATCCGTTTTCTCAATACCAGTGAGTCGTTTTCTCTAGAACATAAAACATGTTTTCTGGAGTTAAACGGTTGGCCGTTTTCTCAATAACGATGAGTCGTTTTATCCAGAACATAAAACATGCTCTCTGGAGTTAAACGGTTAGCCGTTTTCTCAATAACGGTGAGCCGTTTTATCCAGAACAGCAAACATGCTCTCTGGACTTAAACGGTTAGCCGTTTGCTCAAGAAACGACAAACCGTTTTCGTCCAAAATATCAAACCAAAAAACTTGAAAGATGTTACAATCTATCTTACAATCCCCACTAAATTGTAATATTTTTCAGATTTATTAATGATAAACTTATACATACAAAAAGGTATCTTTCGATTTTAACCTTTAATTAGTGAGTGTATTTCAAAGCATTTACAATACAATAGTGTGCTAAGTATTAAACTTTGTCTCTTAAGTAAATACCGAAGATACATCACATATAAGCTATCTCAGATTTCAAAGTTGTGTTCCAATAGTTAGCACTATTCCGGCCTTGTGCTCTATCTTGGATTCACGAACATTTACAAGATTAAACCATGATCTTGTTAGAAACGACACCATTTCTTATGTTCACTTAGGTGAAGTTTCAAATCATGTCTTTATCTACTATAAGACTTGAACTTCATTAAGAGTAAATACTCAACCTCAATCTCGTAGCTATTTGCACCGAAACTCTCGAATGAGTTTATTTATTACTCGGTGCCAAACCAATCACATAACAACAACTTGTTATTACCCATTTAACTATGGAGTAGCGGTATAACTACTACATAGTTGGGTTACCGTCGTTGGTGACTTTATTATGCAAAGGTTTCAATCTCATTCCAAAAGATGTATCCTTAACTAAGTCTCTTGAAAGACTTTTTGTTAAAGGATCTGCTAGGTTCTTATTAGTCTTAATATAAACAATATTAATAACACCATCTGCTATTAATTGTTTCACATATTCATGTCTCAAGCTAATATGTCTAGACTTTCCATTATATACTTTATTATAAGCTCTAGACAATGCAGCTTCACTGTCGCAGTACAAAGAAATAGATGGCATTGGTTGTGGCCACAACATTATATCAAACAACAAATTTCTCAGCCATTCTGCTTCTTTGCCTGTAGCTGCAAGTGCTATAAACTCACTTTCCATTGTTGAATGAGTTATGCACGTTTGTTTCTTTGAAGCCCAAGAAACTGCTCCTCCAGCAATTGTAAAAATCCAACCAGAAGTGGATTTATTATCTCTTGTATTGGTTACCCAACTAGCATTTGAATATCCTTCCAGTACTTCAGGATAATCATTATAAAACAAACCCAAATTAATGGTCCTTTTAAGATAACAAAGTATCATACCAATTGCTTTCCAGTGTTCAACACTAGGGTTACTCGTGAATCTTGACATTTTGCAAACTTCAAATGCTATATCAGGCCTCGTACAATGTATAGCATACATCAAGCTACCAATGGCACTAGCATATTCTAGTTGTGCTACTACTCGGCCTGAATTCTCTAGTAATTTAGTACTTGAATCATATGGGGTATTAGCTTCTTTAAATTTCAAATAATTGAATTTAAGAAGCATTTTCTCTATATAATGAGATTGACACAACGAGTAACCCCCACTATGTTTATTCACTTTGACACCTAAGATAGTATCTACTTCACCAAGATCTTTCATCTTAAATTGTGAAGTTAAATACTTATTTGTATCATCTACTCCTTGCATATTTGTTCCAAAGATAAGCAAGTCATCAACATACAAGCATATAATCACGCCAAAATCATTCGTAAATTTAAAATATATACATTTATCAGCATTATTATGCTTAAAACCATGAGATAAAATTACCGAATCAAACTTCTCATGCTATTATTTTGGTGCTTGCTTTAAACCATAAAGAGATTTGACTAACTTGTATACCTTTTTCTCATTTCCTGGCAAAACAAATCCCTCAGGTTGTTCCATATAGATTTCTTCATCAAGATCACCATTAAGAAAAGCTGTTTTAACATCCATTTGATGCACATACAAATTGTTCAATGAAACAATTGCAAATAGCACTCTTATAGAAGTTAACCTAGCTACCAGAACATATGTATCGAAATAATCAATACCATTTCTTTTCTTAAACTCTTTGGCTACTAATCTAGCCTTAAAATTTTGCAAAGAACCATCATTATTGTACTTTCTTCTAAATACTCATTTGCTGCTAATTGGTTTAGATCCTGGAGGAAGATCAACCAAGACCCATGTTTGATTCGACATAATCGAATCCATTTCATCATTTACCGCATTTCTCCAAAAAGAAGCGTTTCTAGAAGACATAGCCTCACTAAATGTCTTTGGATCTTTTTCAATATTTAACAACAATGGTACTTTGTTAAGTACATTCTTTCTATCCCCTTCAACCAAGAAGAGTAGTGCTTGTGATTAAATAAAATCCGGAGCTAAACTCTTTTCTTTCTTTTCACGTTGACTCCTCCTTGGTTTGAAAGATGTCATAGACTCTTTCCTTTTATTATTGTTAGTGGAGGTACCAGGAGTATTAACACATAGTTGATCAATACTTGATTCTAATTCAAAATTATAATCATGTTGAAATTTATTCTCAATAAATTCAACATCTCTAGATTCCACAATCATATTGGAATATAAATCTAACAACCTATAAGCCTTGGAATTTTCAGCATATCCTACGAAAACACTTTTTATACCTCTAGCACTCAACTTTGATAACTTAGGGTCATGTATTTTATAAAAAGCTAAACAACCCCAGACCCTTAAATACATCAAGTTTGGTTTTCTTCCTTTCCAAATTTTATAAGGAGATATATGTGTTTTCAAAGATGTAGTTCTGTTATGAATATGACATGCAGTGAGTAATGCTTCCTCCCACAAATTATTAGGTAGTTTTGCATTAAGGATCATAGAATTTATCATATCCGTGAAAATCCTATTCTTCATTTCAGCCAAACCATTTTGTTGAGGAGTAAATGGAGCTGTTCTTTGGTGAATAATTCCAAATTCTTCACAATAATTATTAAATGCAATTGAGAAATATTCACCACCTCTATCACTACGAACCATTTTGATTTTCTTATCTTTTTGGTTCTCAACTTCAGCTTTGAAAATTTTAAATTTATCAAAAGTTTCATTTTTTGTTCTAAGTAAATACACATAAGTGTATCTAGAACAATCATCAATAAAAGTGATAAAGTACCTCTTACCTCCTCTTGTTAACATGCCATTATACTCACAAATATCGATATGTATTAAATCCAATATTTGAGTATTTCGTTCAGCTTTAGGAAAATGTTTCTTAGTTAATTTAGCTTGGATGCAGATTTCACACTTATGACCTTTAACATCATTGCAATTAATCAAGCCATGCTTAAACATGTATTTCATAGATCTAAAGTTCAAATTTGCTAATCTAGCATGCCAAACATCACACGACTGAACAATATAAGCTAAGTTGATATTATTATTATTAGTGCTGAGTTTGTACATTCCATCACAAGAATACCCTTTCCCAACAAATAATTCATTCTTTGAGATAATACAAGTATTACTCTCAAGCACAATTTTAAGCCCATGCTTACATATACAACTAGCAGAAATAAGATTCTTCCTAACGGAAGGTACATGAAAGACATTATACAATGTGACTTTCTTTCCAGAAGTGAAATTGATCTCAACTACTCATTTCCCTGCTACTATAACTGCATTATAATTCCCCATAAGAACCATTTGTCCTTCCGTTTCTTCTTTGTATGATAAGAAAAATTTTTTATCATTACAAACATGAATTATTGCACCCGAATCGAGCCACCAATCATAGGACTTAGTTTCAGTCATATTGGTTTCGGTAATCATGCCAATTTGCATTTCAGAAACCATAGCACAAATCTCTTCAGATTTGTTTTCAATAACATTAGCTTTATGGGAATTCACTTCTTATTTTTTCTTCTTGAATCTGCAATCACTTTGGCGATGGCCTTTCTTACCACAAAAGAAACAATTTCTAGAAAACTTTTGTGTGCTGGACTTCTTGAATTTCTTGTCATTCTTGACTTTAAAATTCTTTGAGAATTTACTAGCTTCAACAACATTAACTTTAGTAGGATCATACTTATCCTTGGATTCGCGAGACCTAGTCTCTTCTTCAATTACCAAGTGTTTTTGCAATTCTTCTAAAGTTATGTTCTTTTTACTATGAAGAAGTTTCTTTCTATAATCATTCCAACTTTGAGGCAATTTAGCAATAATAGCCCCAACTTGAAATGATTCAGAAATTTCAACTTTTAACTCTCGAAGCTTAGCAACAATAATTTGTAACTCATGTATTTGATCAAGAATGGATTTTGTGTCAACCATAATAAATTCAAAATATTTAGATACAAGAAATTTGTCAGTACCTTCTTTCTCCGTTTTGTATTTGTACTCAAGAGCATTCCAAATTTCCACCGGAGAAGTCATAGAATTATAGAGATCATATAACCTGTCAGAAAGCGTATTGAGTATGTGACCCCGGCATATCAATTCATTATCTTCACGACGTTTCCTTGCAGCCTTAACAACTTTGGTATCATCTTCTCTTGGTTCTGGAAATGGTTCCAATTTCGGATCAAGAACATATGCCACTTTAAGAACAGTAAGGAGAAAGAACAATTTTTCCTTCCAACGAGTGAAATTAGTTCCATCAAAACGATCGAGATGGACACTAGGATTAAGAAATGACGTCAAACTCTTCTCAGCCTCCATTTACATCAAAATAAAACCTTAAAGATTGTTAGAGAATAATAAGAATATGGAGGCAAAGAACAAAGAAAGTTTCGTAGGATTTGAGACGTGTTTGCACACTTTCCTTTAAGGTTTTATTTGCCCTCACCAATCTTGGTTTGCTATAGAGTTTTAATGGTAAATTACCCCTAAGATATAACAAATCCTAAATACAACCTCTAACAAATAAGATTGTATTTCCAGAACATATATGAAACCTGTCAAAATCTGATTATCAATCTAATTGTGTGTATTTCTTTAATGAATAAGATATTTATTTGAAAGAATACAACCATTAGAAATGGTACTTCTTCGAAGACACTCTTTTTGTTTAAATTTGTATCGATTATCAATTGAAATTTTCATTCTTGCTAACCGTTTTTCTAATTGACGCCTTTCTGGAAATAAACGGTTAGCCGTTTTCTCAATAAACGGTAAGTCGTTTTATTCCAGAATGTCAAATACGTTGCTCTCTGTAAATAAATGGTTAGCCGTTTTCTCAATAACGGTGAGCCGTTTTCTCTAGAACATAAAACATGTTCTCTGGAGTTAAACGGTTAGCCGTTTTCTCAATAACAGTGAGCCGTTTTATCCAGAACAGCAAACATGCTCTCTGGACTTAAACGGTTAGCCGTTTGCTCAAGAAACGACAAACCGTTTTCGTCCAGAATATCAAACCAAAAAACTTGAAAGATGTTACAATCTCTCTTACAACTTCTCCATAGATTAAAATTAAAAATAAAAATAAAGCATTTGGAGAGGGACATAGATCAGAATCTCCAAGCCAAAAAAAAAAAGTAAAAAGAAATAAAAGAAATAAATAATAAACAGGAGAATACCTTAGGCAAAGCTTAATAAATGAAACCATAAAGGTGAGCTTAACGCCGAAAGTGCCATTTACGATACTTATATCTATTGACTAATTTGAAGCCCTTCTTTGAACCAGAGGCATATGGGCTAGCAACACTAAAGTCGAGGCTAAGATCATGGCTCAAGTACTCTCAGGCTAAAAAAAAAAGTGTTCATGAGCCACAACATTCCCTTGATAACTAAGAGCATCTCCAAAAGCTTTTATAAAATTTACTCTTCAAATATCTATTTGCTTACCTATGTGGCAAATAGAAGGGTGAAAAAATATGATATTCTTCAAAAGACTCTTCAAATAGAAATAAATTAATATTATTTTAATCAAATAATTATTTTTTAAAAGTAAAAGTCAATTAAAGCACTTCTCTCTCTTTCTCCAATGAAAAGTAATAACATATAAATTGAAGAAGGAGAAATCAACTCTCCAAATTTGAAGAGAGAGAATCATTTATTATTTGAATAATTTTAATTGAAGTGTCTTTTGGATCTTTAAATATTGATGTGGCTCTTCAAATAAGTAATAAAATCTTATTTGAATAGGCTTTTGGTGATGCTCTAACATCCTTATCAAAAAGATAAGGAACTCTGTAGAGTAGGAATTGAAACCCATAATCATTGTGCAATATATCATCCATCACAAATCGAAAACAAAGTAGAGGCCTGTAGATACTCTCTGAGCATTTGAATCATCCAAAATTATATCATTACCACTAGTAGTTGTATCAACTGGGCTCCACAGAGAAGAATCACCATGATCCACAATTCAACAACTAGATCAAACTGAAGAGGAATGGCAATATCATTGGCAACAAGATCATTAGTACAATAAGAATTAGTATGAATTTGGCCAGCTAAGTCCATTTCATCGTTCCAAGCATTAGAAATAGAGATTCTAGCGTCCAGAGATGCACCTACAGTAACACCAGGCCTCAGAGGACGAACCTAGAAGATTGCCGATGCACCTACAGTAACACCAGGCCTCATAGGACAAACCTAGAAACAAGCTCTTGAGCCAAACTAGAAGATTGCCCCAGGAAAAAAGAAGGTTGATCAACAAGAACCCGGGGCCGATTATCTGCAATAACAACATATTGAGGAACCGTGGCTACATCTGCTACCGACATAGGCGGACTTGTACTTTTTATTATTTTTTAAATATTTTTCTTATAATAAATATATATTCTATATTCCCTAAATAAATTATCAAGCAAATGATTCATTTATATTTATTTCTCTTTTGCTTTAAATTTTTTTATGCCAAAGAGGTTTTTGGAATCTTATAAAATGAGTATGAGAATAAGTACTATATATTAGTTTCAAAATGAGAAAATGGACAATCTCTCATTTCGGACTACCATTCGGTCAGAAAACTAAAAGGACTATACGAGTGCAATGCTAGTCTAGCATACAATGGCTTTCTGACAAATTATTCTTCATTTTTCGCCCCCATACGACATAAACGACGATTGTTGCGCTTATGCCAACGAAGTTTGCGGGCACACATATTCACAGTACAAGCAAATATATGATCCAAGCTTATTCACAGTTGAAAATAATGTGCCTACTTCATATTGAGACGATGGGTCATGAGTTAGAGGGTTGCCTTAGGCCAAGGATTGTTGTTTGCCGATGTAAGGTTAATTATGTCCTTAGCACCCCGTCACATTTATGTTGGCCACTTTATTTTGAGATTATAAGATGAGAAAGTAGCATACCATGAGCCATATTTGTACATGAATTGGTGTCTTATACATATAGAAATCCGTAAACGTAACTTACCCTCAAAACGATATCGCATGAATTGAATATTTCTCTAAGACTTGTATAAAGTGGCATTTCTTTATTATACTTTAATTTGTCCCCATTTAAACATATGCTTTAAATCATGATCGAATTTGTAAGGGCGATTTGGATGCATCAGCTTGGGAAAGTGTCATTTTTTGTTCTTAACTTCTTTAATCGTCTCTGAATTTCGTATAGATTAAAGCAACATGGATGTATTCAATGCCACAGCCGCTGACTAAAATAAATCAGGTGTTTGTAATTAACATCACTTGATAAGAATAAAAATTAGACAAGTTAATAAAGATAATAAAATGTTTTAATTAAATATAACTGTCAATTATATAGTGATTCTTTAAAATAAATGTACACATGACATACATATATTAATTAAGTGTAGTACTTTTGATATACTATAAAATTTCTCCACAAGTATGATATTCACAAAGCATAGTTCTAAAACTTTTTAAATTAGAAGGGGCATGTGTTTAGGTGATACCTGTCACAGTTAAAAGAGTCTAAATTAATATGTATCTACGCTAAACTTCGGGGATATATATGTAATAACCCCTTGTTGGAAACTGAAAATATCTCTGCTCATTGAAAACTACTTGAGCGAATGGAAAAGGACGTGTTAGTTTTTCAACGCTCTATATATTGTTGAAATTTCAAATGCAGTTGGCTGCCTAAAATACTCCCAACTGTTTGCCATAAAGACAGACTGGCTGATTGATTTAATTGGAAAAATGGTGAAGAGCCAGTGAATTCTACAATTAAACTTTGGGATATGGATCATTAAAGTCTCGCTATCACAGTTTGAGTGCAAGGTGCCGAATTCCATTTGTCATCTTTCACTTTATAAATAAAGATTCGACAATATTATTTTACAACAACACGAAGCAATTAAGTTAATTAGAGACCTGGCATGTTTATTAAGAAGATATGCAATTTGGCCCCTGAGGCTTGACGAGTGGTGGGTAGAGTTCAAATTCTCGAAAGGTAATAGGTTAAAAAATTAATATCGACTTTATCCACTCTCTTTATTAATTATCTTTTGATAAAAAATAAAAATAAAAGTACAATCTAATAAGATGCATAAAAAAAAACTAAACAATGATTTGAATTTTGATAACTTTGCGTTCACACAATTTCATCCTCGAACAACAAAATTTTAAGGGGAAGAAATTGGAGAGATTTTGAAAATAATTCTAGGAGAAAGTCCTAAATGCAAAGTCTAAACTAAGATTTTTCCTCATGAATGAGTGACTAATTTCTACTTTTAATAAATGCTCCGAAAGACGCGTTTCTATATTTGGGCTCCACTGCTTATATTTCCAGAAAACACGCGTGTATACTCATTTAATTTCAGGCCTTTAAAAACCCTTCATATGAATTGAAACGATCATCCACACATTACATTACTACCCAGCCTCAAAATCTGAAAATGCTTAAATCCATTTCCACTAGCTGCCTTGTCACTCTCGCATGCTGCTTCAATCTGTTGCTTCATTCCTACGCCTTTTCTGGCTCCCCATCAGATAGGACTGATCGTCTGGCTTTGCTTGCAATAAAATCCCAACTTCATGATCCGCTTGGAGTTACAAGTTCATGGAACAATTCGATAAACTTATGCCAATGGACAGGTGTGACATGTGGTCATCGACATCAAAGGGTAACCGAGCTAGATCTGAGAAACCAAAGCATTGGAGGTATCTTATCTCCTCATGTTGGGAATCTCAGCTTCCTCAGGTTAATCCACCTCGCAGACAACAATTTCTACGGAAATATTCCCCAGGAAGTTGGTCGTCTGTCTAGGCTTGAGAGTCTAGAGCTCGCAAATAATTCTTTTTCAGGTAAAATACCAACCAATTTGTCTCGTTGCTCTAACCTTGTCAACTTCTCAGCCCACGGAAACAATCTGGTGGGTGAAATTCCAGCAGATGTCGGCTACAACTGGATGAGGCTTGAGAAACTGTCCATTTCTGATAATCATCTAACAGGACAGCTCCCAGCTTCCATTGGGAATCTTTCAGTTCTTAAAGTAATTAATGTTGAAGAAAATAGGTTGAGTGGAAGAATTCCAAATACTCTAAGCCAACTGAGAAACTTGTTTTATTTGAACATAGCTGGAAATCAATTCTCCGGTAATGTTCCTCCGTCAATTTATAATCTCTCTTCCCTTGAGTTACTTTATCTCAGAGGGAATAGATTAATTGGAAGTTTGCCAATTGACATAGGACTCACTCTTCCAAAACTTACAAATTTTGTTATTGCCGAAAACAATTTTTCTGGTCCTATCCCAAATTCATTTTCCAACACTTCAAATCTTGTGATGCTTGACCTTAACTTGAATCTCTTCAGCGGGAAAGTGCCGATTAATTTTAGCAGGCTTCAAAATCTATCGTGGCTACTGTTGGCAGGAAATAATTTGGGAAATGGAGCAGCCAATGATCTTGATTTTATAACCCCTCTAACCAACTGTAGCAAGTTGATAGCCCTTGGTTTATATGGGAATCGATTTGGAGGAGTGCTGCCACATTCTATAGCCAACCTCTCGACAACAACAGTCCAAATCAACATGGGAAGAAATCAAATATCAGGCACCATACCTTCTGGGATAGGAAATCTCGTCAATCTAAATGGATTTGGTATAGATCTCAACCAGTTAACTGGCACTATTCCTCATGAAATTGGTAAGCTTACGAACTTGCAATTACTATACCTAGACTTCAACCTTTTAGAAGGTAGCATTCCCTTCTCTTTAGGTAATTTAACACTGCTGACTAAACTTGAACTGCGGTCCAATTACTTGCAAGGCAATATACCCTCCTCCTTAGGAAACTGCAGGAGTTTGTTGTCGTTAAATGTCTCCCAAAATAAGCTCACAGGTGCTTTGCCCAAACAAATTTTCAACATAACAACTCTTTCACTTTACCTAGATCTGTCTAATAATTTTCTCAACGACTCTCTTCCTCTAGAAGTGGGCAACTTGCAGAATCTTGTTGAATTGGATATATCAAGAAATCAGGTTTCTGGTGAGATTCCTGCGACTTTAAGTGCTTGCACAAGCTTGGAATATCTTAATCTTTCATACAATTATTTTAGAGGAGGTATTCCTCTTTCTTTAAGTTCCTTGAAAAGTGTTAAAGTGCTAGATCTTTCAAGCAATAATTTATCTGGCCAGATTCCAAAATATCTTGAGAACCTATCATTTTTGGAATACTTGAATATTTCTAGCAATCATTTTGAGGGCAAGGTACCAACAAAAGGAGTTTTTAGCAATAAAACAAGAATTTCACTATCTGGAAATGGAAAACTTTGTGGGGGTTTATATGAATTGCAATTACCTTCCTGCGGCTCTAAAGGATCAAGAAAATCAACAGTTGCTCTTTTCAAAGTGGTGATCCCAGTGACAATTTCATGTTTGATCTTATTAGGTTGCTTTATTGTTGTTTATGCCCGAAGAAGGAGATTTGTACATAAATCTTCTGTAACATCACCAATGGAACAACAATTTCCAATAGTTTCTTATGCAGAGTTGAGTAAGGCAACTGGTGAATTTTCAACATCAAACATGATTGGTCAAGGAAGCTTTGGCTTTGTGTACAGGGGAATTTTGGGAGAAGGTGGATTGTTGGTTGCAGTGAAAGTCCTTAATCTTACACGAAAAGGGGCCTTCAAGAGTTTTGTGGCTGAATGTGAAGCATTAAGAAATATTCGTCATCGAAATCTCATCAAAATCATCACTATTTGCTCCAGTATAGATTCTCATGGGGTTGATTTTAAGGCACTTGTTTATGAATACATGCAGAATGGAAGTTTAGAGGAGTGGTTGCACCATAGCAATGATCAACACGATGTATGCGATTTAAGTCTGATACAAAGATTAAACATAGCCATTGATATTGCCTATGCAATCGAATATCTTCACCACCACTGTCAACCACCCATTATTCATGGAGATCTAAAGCCGAGTAATGTTTTGCTTGACCATGACATGGTTGCCCATGTTGGTGATTTTGGGTTGGCAAAATTTCTTTATGCCTGTCAAGTTGATGATATGGAAACACATTCAAGTTCAATTGGAATAAAAGGAACTGTTGGCTACGTTGCTCCAGGTAATTTTCATGTCTAATATTCGAATATTTAAAAAAAAAAATTATCCATTTACTAGATTTAACATCCATACGGAAATTAACACGATTCTACATGTTTAGAGTACGGCATGGGGAGTGAAGCCTCAATGGCAGGAGATGTATACAGTTTTGGTATTCTGCTGCTTGAGATCTTTATTAGAAAGCGACCAACCGATAGCATGTTTAATGACGGCCTAACTATCCATGAATTTGCAATGAAGGCTTTGCCACAAAGAGTGATTGAGATTGTTGATCCTTTGCTTTTGTTAGAGGTAAGGACAAATAACTCTAAGAATCCTTGTGGAGATGGAAGAGGTGGAATTGAAGAGTGCTTGGTAGCTGTAATCACAATTGGAGTTCTTTGCTCAATGGAATCTCCGATTGACCGAACATTGGAGATGAGAAATGTTGTGGCAAAATTGTGCGCTGCGAGGGAGGCTTTTCTTAGCGTGTACGATTTGATGTAGTGGTAATGTCAAGTGTCAATTAAATCTATGCTTAGATTTTTCGAAGTACTCATAGCATCAAAGATTTTTTTTTTTTTAATTTCCACCCCATGTACTAATTTCTTAATATCCTCCCTATGTACTAATTAATGTGTCAAGTAGTTGTGAGAATGCTTATGTTGCATTGACTAGTGGTTAAA
The DNA here is from genome assembly GCF_022201045.2 of Citrus sinensis. NCBI lineage: Eukaryota > Viridiplantae > Streptophyta > Magnoliopsida > Sapindales > Rutaceae > Citrus > Citrus sinensis. The sequence goes on along the minus strand of NC_068563.1, from coordinate 2,536,035 downwards.
ATAGTTAAAGTCAGTTGTTTTGCTGGGAAACTGCAGCGGTTCATGCATTTGTTTTGTGTTCTTGTTGTTGTAACAGTCGCCTTGTTTCGTATTAAGGTTTGGCAGTTATAGTTTAAAAGTTATAAAACTGAAGTATCTGATAAATATTAGTTGGTATAATTTGGAAGTTGAGTCTATCAATAAATGTATGATGAAAAATCTAGAATATATCTTGACTATTTTTACTAAAATTATTATTTAAGAGTCAAATTAATTTGCTAAATACAATTAACTTTTATTTTATAATTTTAGATTTTTTTTCTATAATAGTTGCAACTAAAAGTTACGTACAACATCTCAATACTAAATATGGCCATCATCCCTTTAATTAACATATATTTAAAGAAGCTACATCTCTGGATGACCCGGAATGTGTTTAAATCAGGGAGCTAAGTTGTTGATATGCTAGACATTGATCAGAATCTACCGTTACAAGTAACAAAATCAGCATATTAAATATAATGTACAAATTTTGAAGGTCAAAGACTTTTATGCTGGTCGGTCTGTACGATTTGTTTCCGCTTTGTCAATGTGGGTGGGCAGCAACTTAATTCAAAAAACATATATGCATGCAAATCTATCTTATTAATATCTATTAAACTAATGTGTTTTTAATCAAAGCAAACCCGATTTCATTTTCATGTTTACACAAGGCTGCGTCATCCTCGATACATGACATTGAGGTTTATACATGAATATGAAAAGGTACTAATTTATTAGGGTGTTTGCCTTTCGTTTTCAGGGATGACGCAGCCTAGTGTAAACATGAAACGAAATCCGATTGCTTTAATTACAGACGCATTAATTTAATAGCAGATAAATGATATGGAAAATTTTCATTCTGAAATTAAACCTCACACTTTAGTTAGTCTTTATTAATTTTGACCTCGTTAACAAAGTTCTCTTAGTATCGTTGAGGTTTGTTTTCTTTAAAAAAAAAAAAGGAGATTATTTTTTTTTTAGTTTCTGGAGGTTGAGCTAATTAATTATCAAGTTAGTCGATGCATTTCTAAAATTGCATCTTTATTTTGTTGAAGAAATTCTTTCTTAGAAATTTTTGGGTGCTCCTTCAGATGTTGGAAAATGTAGATTCAGTTAGTTTGGTTGCTTGGATCTTTTTTCCTAGCACAATCTTTCTTTTCTAGTGCCATGTTTCTTCTAATTAAGGGGTAAAGTAACTGAATCTATGCTTATAATGTATTTCTACTCTTTGATTTACATTTTAATAAATCTTCTCGCTTGCCGAGGTTTAATCAAAAAAATATTTTTATTTAATATAACTTAAAATTTTAACAAATCAGACATGTAACTATTGAAAAATTAAGTATAATGAGGTAGATTATTTGGTAGTTTGCTTCCCTCCCCACTCATTAGAGCAAAAGTTAGTATACACTTTTCAAAACCTTGAACTCCAAAAACTGCAGCTTTGGATAAATTTATTGATGAATTCAAATTTTGAATATTGTGGAATTAGATATAAATTAATTTCTAAATTCGATAAGAGTTTGTGTGCTCCAGTAACATTACTATTTAATAATTCATTACTTGTCATGTATGTAAGTAAATTGTTATAATTGGTTGGAGAATACGCATGACAAATAATGAACGGAAAGGAGCAGTGGTCTAAGAACACTCAAAATTTTTCCTATAAACTGAAAAGTAGCAACTTTACTCACTCATGTGACATCACTTTAAACATAAAATGGTTGATAGTCATCAGTAGCTAACTAAAATTTGGATATCTATGTCTTGAAACTCTTTTACTTACGTTGAATATAAAGCTAATTAAAGTTGCCCTTCCCAAAAATGATGTTACAGTCCTTAATTATTATGACTGTTAATGAAGTAACATCAATTAACTGGTGGATATGTACACGTAATACTATGGTTTGCAATAATAATTCTATACTTACATAGTTGAAATACATAATTTGTATCATCTCTAACTTATTTTTTGACAAAAAAAATGAAAAGATGAAAAAGAAAAGAAAAAAAGTATATATCACAAACAATCACAAAATCAATAAGCTGGTTTCAACATTGGTATACTTGAAGACCATTTACATAAAATGAACTATAATTTTCTGTTTTTGAGAAGAGCGAGAATAATAAATAATTTAAAATAATAATAATAATAGTAGAGAGGAGACTGCCTACTCTTCATATGAGCAATGATATTCAAATTGAAAAAAATATATATATGACAGATCGCTCACAAAAATAATTATAAAATAGGTCTGTTTATCATGTAAATTGAAAAATATCAATTAACATGATAAAATAGAATTGTTTTACAGTTATTTTTGTCAGCGTTCTAATGGGCTTCAATTTCTTTGGCATTTTTCTTCATACACATATGCATATGCACTTATTATTGTTCTGAGAAGTAACGCTAGCTTATTATAGAGTAATATTAAAGTAGTAATTGTATAATGCGTTAAGCACCAAAACACGTTACGGTGCCTGTCAGTGCCCGCGACCATCGTGGCTTGGCCCAGAGTAAGCCATGCCTAAACTCTTTAATATTGATGGAAGGGAATTAGATTGATGATCATGCACATGCAGCATCCTTGAACCATCAACACGCATGGAGTAAGAGAGCAAAAGGAAGAAGATGAAGATGGAAATGACATTTATAGCCAACGTAAGAGAATAAAGAGGACTCATTTTCAATTTTCTCTTTAATTTCTTTCTTGCTTTTGTTCCTAGAGTGCCTCCATTATTCTTGATGGTCTTTTGGCTGAAATGTAGCCGGTATATATAAGGCGATATGCAGATACTATTTCGGAATTAAATAAGCAGATGTCAAATTTGATCACTTCTGTTAACTAATTAAGCGAGTCGGTAAGTAGAATTCCGAGTGGATTGGTCATGAACATGGAGTTGATAACGTAAGAAAACAAAAGAGCAGGTAAAAGATTATGTATTGTTGTTTGCAATTGCAATCGTAAAGGCCAGTTGACTACGTATTGATTTTTTTCTTTTTAGTAGAGGGACCGGAGAGAGATATTTGGACGGATCTATAAGTCCTTCGGCTCCATTTGGTACAACTTTTCAAATTAAATTTATTTAAATAGAACTTTTTTTAGTAGAACTTTTGTAAATAGAATTTTTACTAAAAAAAGTTTAGTTATTTGATTGTCAATAAGAGTTTTTATTAAAAAATTATGAAATTACTTTAATAGGTAAGTTTTTTAAAGTTATATTATGAAAACAATAAATAAGATTGTTAAATAAGTAGGAGATATTTTAAATATTTTGACATTTTAAAAAAAATTTTCAACCTCTACTCTCAAAAGCTCAAATTTTGAGTTTTTGCTAGTAGAAGTAAAATAGTTTATTTAAGTTTCAAAAGCTCTATTAGAAAAACAACTAAATAACAACAAAATTACAAAAAAAAAGCTTATAGGATTAAATAAGCACTTATGACCATTAAATAAATCATACCTGACAGACACGAAGTATACACATGAAAAGAGTGAATGAAAAATTAGTAATATTCCTAGAATACTCAAATATTAGACTTTTCCTTGCCTTTGTGTGTTAATAAATTATGAAGAATATGTTTAGATAAAAAACCAAAAGCTCCCCCCTTTTTGTAAAATTAATCATTTCTTTCTTCATATTTGAAAACTTGGCAAAATCCTGTTGTTGTCGATTTTTTTTTCTTTAACAGTTTGGATGGTGATAATATAGCTTATTTACATAATGCTGCAGGGAGATAGTTAATTTTTTCCTTATTGAAGTCAATGTCTACCACTTACCATTATTTTCAAATTAATTTTTATTCATATTTATTATCAATTAAATAAATCATATAACTAGAAATTAAATTAAAAAAATTTAATACAAAAAATAAAAAAATATGTTTCAGTGTGAATAAAAATTAATAATTAAACTATTTTTATATTTTTTGTTATTTTAAACATTTTTATTATAAAAATATATTTTATAGTCTCATGATAAATTATCAAAAAAATGATCCATCTACCCTTTTTTCTTTTAAATTTTTGGTTCCATGAAAGTTTTTGGATATTATGATAAACTGTTAATCTCTCTAATAAACAAACTTGTCCACTATTATTACTCCAATTTACATGACAATAGGCACAATGTGCATATATGTACGGCCAGTCAAATCCTAATGTTACGATATTGGACAAGCCGATGTACTTTTTGGAAGGCAATTCAATCTTTTTTTAATAGACAAATTAATCCGATAATGATAAATAAAATGATTTAACCCTAATTTTGAAGTAAAAAAATTAATGGTTAACAAATTATTAAATATTAACATCAAGGAGTTCTTGACTTCTTGTAGGTTAATTTCACTAAACAAGAGAGCGGTTTTAGTCATGTTCCCATTTGTTGTTTGATTGGATACAAATTTTTTTTTAATAAAAAAATTATTCTTATATATACAAGTTGTTTTTACTAACTCTGGATCTCATCTCTGGCATCTTTTATTATAATTTTATATATAGTCAAATTTTGAATAAGTTATGCATGGGTAAGTTCAATTAGTAAAATCTCTTAAGTTTAAAAAAGATGTTTGAGATTCAAACCCTCCTCCAATGGACAAAGGGGCTAAACTAAATAAAAAAAATTATTAAATCACTTAATTTTTAACATCGTTCACAAATTTGCTATATTATATAACCAATCTAAGGTGCTGACAGTAACGAAAAAGCAAATGATAACTTCTTACAAGAAGGAGAAATTCTCTTCATATTGTAAGTGGGTAGTTGACTCCAGCTTATTGCGAGTAAATAAACATCTGCTCTGATTTAATTAATAGAAACATGGTAATTGTTAGGTAATATTAGTAAGTTATAGACTTTTTAATTCTAAATCGACACAGACTGAATCATTTTGACGTAACAAAACGTTAAATTTGAAATAAAGATTATCATATAATAAAATATACATACGTTTCATTCATGACAAAATCTAAGGCTGTACTGAAATTGTGTATGTTGGTTGTTGATTATATATATAATATATACAAAAAATTGATCAGAATATAATCGCCCTATATTCAACGGAACCAATATAATAATAATAATGTCTGAAATCGGAAGGTACAAGCCGATGTGCTGGTCAGTCCTCATGTATTAATTATTTTCTTACTTGTCTTGTCCATTGCGGTGGGCTGCACCAATTCATTTCAGAAAATAGATGGAAATCATTATCTTATTTTGTGTGTTTGATTGTTTCTCGTAAGTTCGAGTCCAATTCTACTGTACTTGTTTAATCATCAACATTTCTCAAAGCCTATTAAATTCGGAAACTGTATTTCTTTTTTATTCTCTAGGAAACGAAACAGGTACTTGATAATTAAATCCTGGACAAACTTTTATCCATACCCGACCCTTATTCAATAAAGCAAATAAGCAATAAACAGTATATATACTAAATAATCAAATTGACTTCCTAGAGGAAAATAATTAATGAATTTCACCATTTTTTAAATAAAAACATTATTCGAACAGTCAAATATTTATGAGAAAGTAAAGTAACAACTCCTAATTTGAGTTAATTAGTATTTTTTCCTCTTATTTATAAGATGAAGAGTTCGATTCTTCCTATGTTGTGATAGTAATCTTAAAAAAAATAATTTTAAATTTTAAATAGAATTTAATTATCATGATTTCAAAAAGAAAAGAGGGACAATTTGTGAATGATTTTGTTTCCCTCTCTTGTTTTTTTCTTTTCCTTAATGATCTGAACTCTACTTATTGAGCTCAGATAAAATTATGTTTTGTGACCATTATTAGATTATACTCTCCAGATTAAAATCCATATACATCTTTTTTTGTTTTTTCTAATAAACCATCAGGCAAAAAATAATTATAAGAGAGTACACCATGAGCGGAACTAAGGTTTTGGTCAATTAGTGACGGCCAAAATAAATAAATTACAAACTTAAGGAAGTTATATTCAATTAATATAACTTAAACAAGGTGGACCAAAACGTAGATTTTTCAAAGAAAATGGCTAAATTTCAATTAGAACCTTTATCTTCCATAATTTTTTTCGGACTGGATGGCCAGGCTACGACATAGGTTCCCCCAGCCATCGTAATATAAAAGAAAAAGAAAGAACACATCAAGCGGAATCACAAAATCAAGAAGAACCTTTCATACTTTCATTGTTTGGTTGTTGTATTTGAAGAACCATTTACATGATGAAATGAACTGCGTATAATTTTCCTATTGCATGTTCACCGGAATGATTAGCAATAAGCTAGATCAGTAAATTAAAAAAAAAAAGGAGATTAAATAAGATACTGCATGCATGTAACATGTTTTATGTTACATGTGTAGGTATACATATGCACCTCTTGTTATTCTAATGATATCTCCTTGGTCGTTGGGAGATACAGTCACAGAAGCCCTTGCTCCTACTTCTGCTCTGCCGGATTCTTAGAGTAAAAATCAAAATCTAGTGAAATCAAGTATACAGAAACAAAACTTTTGGAGGACTAAAGAATGTGTTAAGCACCCAAAAAAAAAAAAAAAATACACAGTTCCCATGACGTTAGTGACCGCGACCGCGATGGCTTGGCCCGGAGTAAGCCATGGTTTTGACACCCTTTACCGAAGGAAGGGAAGGTTGATGGTCATGCAGCAGCCTCGAACCTTCAACATGCATGGAGTAAGAAAGCAAGAGGAAGAGGATGATGATGGAAATGGCATTGAAGGCCAATATAAGCGAAGAAACCCTCATTTTTCTGTCCTTGTTTCCTCCTGTTGTTATTTGCTAGCTTGGGATATAGCTGTTTTGGACCGAAATGTAGCAGATTCTGGTCATATATATAATGTGATATAAAGTTATTACTTGGGAAATAAATAAGCGTATGTTCTTTGACTGATATTAACTTCGGCACCTACTCGTTGAGGAAAAATTATGCGTTGTACAGTTTTGAAACCTGGCGCGTTTGAAACCGTAGCCAAGAAATTAAATAAACATCAAGTTAAAAAATAACACTTGCCAGTGAAATCGTGAAGGCAAGTTTGACTATTGGTATGTTTTTTTTTTTTTTTGTAAATGAGATAGAGATTTGTAGCTCAATGTCAACAAGTCGGGCTAAAAATATATTTCGGCATGCCGTTTGGTGGGATGCAAAATTTTAGTTTATTTTATTTTTTTTTTTTTAACGTATTTATCTAATAACTTGTTTGAACTCTTCCCTTTTGGTTGTTGTTGTTGCCGCTGCTGCTTTATTGACATGATAATTTCAAAATACAGAAGTTCGTTTCTTTCTCCCGACCAAAACTACTCCAAAACTGTCCCTTCATTCTGTTCTCATTGCTAGATCCTGAATTGGTCAGACATATCTCTCTCTTACTAAAATATTGTAGCATGCCGATTCATTTTTCATTAAATATTTGCTATACTCCCTTTTGACGGTTACCACCTTAGAAACCCTTAAGCACGGAAGATATAAATGATGTGAACAGAGATTAAATTGATTCAATGAGTACGACCAAATTCTATGGCTTGAATTGTGTTTGATTAGTATCGTCGTAATAATGTCGAAGATTTGAAGTGAAGATCCAAGCAATAAAATAATCAAAACTTACTGAAATCTCGCATGGCATGAGTGACGGTCAACTTAAGCAAAATAAAATAAGAATTAAAAATTCAAAAAGTTGACCACGGACTAGAAATAGTAATTAAAAAGTATACGAGCATCACAAGTTAGCTATCAAGATAATCAATTTCAAAACATAATAATAATCAATTCCCGCCACGTGATAGCGATCAAACACACGAGTCAAGAATCCATGAAGCTTTTTCTTTTTTTTTTTTTTAAATCCCATACGTTAGTGTTAGTGTGTTAGATAAGAGCAAGTAATAAACGAGAGAGGAATGCTAGTTATCCAAAAACCTAAATTTTAATTTGAGTTCTAATTAATATGGCATTCATTGGATAATAGTTAAATAATTTTATTAGTTATAAAATCCACCATCTAATAAATGAGTGACACATTGTATTGAAATTCAAGTTGAGAGTCAAATATTCTGATCCTTAATCTTTATCTCACAAATGAATCATATTTAAATAAAAAAAATTTATTATTATTATTTTAATAACCTAATAGAGTCAAGAGAAATTCCACAATATTATTTTGATAAAATATATTTTCATCCAACCAATTCTCTGAAAGCATATAAGCTGGCAGATATTTATGCAAAATGTTTGCATAGCCGTTTGTGTGGCGATTCCGTGTACCCTCAAATGTCGTAAGTGGTCATTTGTCAAAGCCAAAGCCAAATGCTGCTTTCTTCTTATTCAATCTCTGCAGCCAATTCAGAGACTAACAGGCAGCGTCTCCATGTAAATAAGCGACCGCCAAGTCTGCGGTCCACACCTGCAAATTATAAGGAAAGCAAATATATAACAAATAATTCTATTTCTTTATTTCTTTACGTTTCATTTTCATGACGCCTATAATACGAAAGCAACTCGCATCAATAACGAGACGGGGTCTTCCACAGTATTATAGACTACTTTTTTTTTTAATTAAAACACCAACCTTGATGATGGCAATGGGCAACAAACATAATCATAAGCAGGAATCACCGAATCATAACTTACTGAGTATAAATATTATACTGTACTTGTTCTCCGGTTTTATTTTAGTGTTCTGGGTTAAATTTCTTCCATATTAACCAAGCACATCGTTTTCCTGAAAGTGGAACGTACCGTTACTAAAGTAAAAAGATTTGATAGCAACGACTTTGTCAATTCAAATATCAGCTACGTCATAAATTTCTCTTTTGACAAGCAGAATTGAATGTCAAAATGACGACTAGGACAACTTAATGGTGGCAAAACAAATTGGTGAATCGAATCTATGTCGAATTCTAAATGAATCAAATCAAAACTCAATGGATTCGGATTCATTGCAATTCATTTACTATACAAAATTAAATTAAATAATAAATGAAAACGATAAATAAAGAATCGAATAACTTCAGCTAAGTTCGTTTACAATCTAACCAACAAAATCGATTCATTACAACTAGATCCAAATTCCAAGCTAAACACAAGTACAATTAAAAAAACAAGAAGCTGAAGAAACTTAAACGCGCAAGGAAGAATGAAATTGACGGTTAGATCATTGGTACGTGTAGCTATTCGAGAACTTGTCATTGCAGCAGCCAACAGAAGTGAAGCTTGCCTGAACATTTTAAGTGAGAGCATTGATCTAATTTTTGGGAGTGTTTAGTTTGGCTTTCGTTTGGGAAACGAAGACGCATGTTTTTTAAATGATTATGACTATCTTGGAACTGCTCTAAAGTAGAGCATGAATTACAACTATTCACACAAAGTGATAAATAATAAAACATTCATTATAACTTTAATTGTGTAGTTATGAAAATGTGTTCTACCTCTAAACAATTTCAACATGACTAAACCCTAAGATCAACTGATGAGTGATGATGCTTTTACTTTCATTTTCTTTTTTGGCTTATTATCATTTCCTAATAACAAAACTAACCTTATACCTTGAAAATGTTTAAACAATTTTTTTTTTTAATTTTAATGGTAAATAAGTAATTTTATTAGAAAGATTGTCTATTATTTTGTTCATTTAAAACCCGCTTAATAAATATATTCTAAACGAATAAACGAATAGGCAACCTTAAACCTAAATTCAATTCATTTATTTAACGAATTGAATCAAATTTGCTGATTTATTAAACAAATTATTTTTTTTTTCAAACTCCAACCTATTTAATTTGACTCGAATCGAATAAAATTAATGAATCCTGACCCAAAATTTCACCCCTTGGACAATTCAATAACAGAAACTTTGATGAACCATGAAGGAGCATTGTACAAACATCAAGATTGTCAAAGTAATGAGAATGCCATCAAGGATTTGGAACCTTAAAAAAAAAGGTTGGTTTGAAGATGGCACGGACCACCCTATCCAAATGGCAGACCCATTCGAATCAATCCACCACCACCGTCCCCGGACTTACATGAGAAAACCTACCACGAGCAAACAAAAGAATACTGCACGGCCCCCCTTCGAAAATTCCAAGATAATATTATTAACGCCGGGGTGCCGCCGGGGGGGTTGGGGGGAGGGGGTTGGTGGAGGGGGGATGAAAGAAAGAAACTGAAGTGCAAACAGTTTCTTCACTAACCACCATTGTATTTGCAATGATACTTTTAAGAAGATAAAGGCCAACTATCGAGTGGCTTTTTCTGCAGTCATTGGTCGACAAATGACTGAACCAGCAGCAAAACAATGAGATTCACCAAAGACCAATCATTTCACATATTGCTAATAAAACTTGAGGGTGGCCACTTCAGTCTCTAGAAAAAAAACATAGTGAGAGCACATTAGAAAACAATAACCCAATTAATGTGTTAATTAAACTAGGAGCAGAGGAAGTACCAACAAGTTGATCTTGTATGCAATGCCTTAGACCCAATTCATGAATTCAAGATACTTTCCAATTTATTCCATAGCGCCAAGTCAAATATAATATCACAAATCTCCAGTACAAGATGGGGGATTCAGGTTGAGGCAGGGAGGTGATAACAGCCCTAAACAAATCAAAATGAAAAGAGTGGCTTCAGTGAAGGGCATTCCAAATAACATCCAATGTGCAAGCATCAAGAACAAGATTAAAAGTCAACATCTCTTACAGCAATCAACATAAATCTTTGAAAACCATAAAGAGGAAAAGAACCCAAATAACTCATATCTAGGTATCAAATCATCTCTGAAATGTATTTAATCAGATGATTATACATAAGATCAGTAACACATCCTAGGAATGATATAGAAACTTGAATGCGAAGTCGCCAAGCAACTAAACCATCTCTTCATGAAAATTAGACAGTATTATGCCAGTTGTTTCTCAGAAGCCAAAACAGAATAACTGAATGCTCTTCTAAGTGTGCTGCATTTAATCAGAGACCTTTGTTGCACAGTGTATGGCAAAAACAGTTGAAGATGATATCTATAAAGAATTCAGCCATAATTAGAAAATGTGAGATATTACCCAAGTATTTTGCAAGAATCCTCAAGCCGACAACAAATGTTTTGGAACTGAAGTGGATTAAATTGAACTTAAAAACAGCATATTCACTTGAATCGCGACATAGAACAGCAAGCTCAGATGCAAGGTGCTTGGAAAAGTTTAACCCCGAAAGCATCATTAAATAGTAAGTCTGCATATGAGATTTGAATCATTTTAGAAAATAAGCAATTAGATTCAAAGAAGCTTAGATCTCGGTAATTTGGCAAATAAAAAACTACTCGAATAAAGGGCAGAATTAAGAAGATATAGTCTATGTACTTTATTTTGAATTTGGGGAAAGATTATTGAATCTGAAGCCCAGAGATATAAATATAATAGACTTAAATCTTACAAAAACGGTTAGAATTAAAGAAACACAGGTAGAACCCAAATTAGGGACAGCAAACATTTAGAAGTAAACCTTCAGATCTTCGTCGTGAATTGCAGGGGGTGCAGCGGGCATTCAAAATACCTCAGAGCAAATGTGAGAAGCTCCATGGTAAGAGGAACTACATTATAAATGCATGTTTCCTCCATAGATATGACCTACAGATGCCTGTAAAGCAAGATTTAAATACAAGCGGAACTGAATCAGATATCAGATGCAAAACCTTGAAAAAGAAAGTCATCTCATCATATCTCCTTTCATGGTAATCAAGAATGTTTTTAAAAGCATAAAAATTAGTGGGAGTTCAAGTAGCAGTTCCAACATGGAGTTGAATGCAAACCATTACAAAGAAAATCTTACACCGGTGATTTTGAGTGAACTACCTAACATACTGATTAGAACACAATGTCAAGGGAACACCAATGCCACCGGCAATTCTAAACATGCACAACAGAGTAGCGAAGTCCTAACTGTTCGTTAAGAAACTAAAACATAAGGATGAAATTTACTATCCCTAACCCATCAGTTCATAGATTACAGTTTATAAACTCTAATATGTAGACTCTGTAATTAGCATAAACATGTGGACTTCTGTCTTAATATCCCATTGTAATACAACTTTGTGGAGAAATCCCATCAAGTATGTTTCAAATACCTTATAGTACATATTGGTAGTCTAGTAATAGAAGCACAGAGTAACAAAAAGCAGGATTTCTAAAGATAAATGTTAATTGTCACCATAAGACGCTCTTCTGTCCAAGAAATTTCAAAATAAGAAAAGTAGACATACTAACCTGAAGGTAAGGTAAGACGATGTCATAAACTTGTGAAAAAAATTCTGACTTCACCATAATCCTGAAAGAATAAAACCTCCAATCAAGATATTCTTCAAAGTTATCAAAGAATAGAAGTTTAGGACAAACACAATTGGGAATTTCATTTCCACATATTCAGTAAGGTATATTTTTTATAGGGAAAACAACGTTGATAAGATTTCAAACAATATCAATCAAATAAGGCTCTATCCCTGAAAAGAAGTTCAACAGAACTCAAAATTAGTCAGCCAGCTTTGCACAAATACCTTTTCAGAAGCCGAAAACAAATGTAGATTTCTTCGATATCTACTTCTAGCCTCAGTTCAATATATTGCCTGAGAAGCTCACACATGTAATGAATGGCTTCATCCCATCCATCAGAACTTGCATCCAGAGGATGTAGAGGTATGGATACAGTATGTTGCAATGTTGGAGATAAATTCTCAGTTGATCCAGACTTGTAGTACATGTCTGCCAGAATGTTCAGCATCAAGAAGTTGCTGGCTTTAAACTTATCAACCCACAGTGGAGGATTTCCAGCCCAAAGATTATTGTTAACCACAGATTCATTTAATCCAGAAAGATTCTCAGTGGTCTTGAAACCTAATAATTCCTGTGCATTTTCTGGAAGAACCAAGGCAGCACTACAAGTGAAATCCTGCTCTCTGTGTGCAGGAAGCTGCTCAAGTATATCAACTCTCACTTCTTCAGGTAACTGTTGTAACACTGAGATATCTACCTGACTAAGAGATGAAGGCATTAAATCAATTTTATTAAGACCCAAAGTGGTACTGGCCCCACTGCAGGATCCTGCTCTCAAAACAGATACTGCCTGCATTTCCTCAACTGTATACTGTTCAGCCTAACAAAATGTGCAAATATTTCATCAACTAGTGACTGAGAAACAAAGCCAGAATGATAATGATAAGAAGTTACCTTTACTTCCACAGGCCCTCCTTTCAGGGTGACCTCAGAAAAGAGAGGTTGCTTTCCCTTGTTTACAGCACCTTAATCAACAAAACCAACACATCCATAAGGAACTGGTAGAAACTAATGAATATTACCATATTATTCCTTTAAAATCCAGGTAAGAAAAGATCACCTTCAGTTTTGTAAGGAGAGTTACATAAAGAACTGCTGGTATTTTCACTTCTACATTTGTTCTTAGCAATAAAATCAACTAACTTCCCACCATAGGTTTCATTCAGTTCTGAAAACAGTTCTGGAGGAAGATTCTCTACAACTCCCATATCAAGATGGCACAAAGGTGGCAGAGTTTGGTTCGAAGAAGCTTGACAACTGGACAGATTATTGTCCATTTGAACAGAACGCTCACCTGCATCAGCGCACAGTTGACCCAGACTTCCATCACTATGTCTCACACAATCTATCAAGAAAACCATTAATGGACGAGCAGTCATTTTATTTCATCTTTAACCAAATCAACAATAAAAGCAAATGTTCAAATAAACATAATTGAAAAATTAAAATTTTTATATAAAACATCCGGCCTTCTTTTGCCTGAAGTTGGAATAATTTCCAAATGTTGCCATCTTAGAAATTATAATAGCTTTCATAGTGACTTATCTTAGAACCTAATTCAGAGTCAAGAGTCGGCGTAGTAAGTTCTACAATACTATACCAATAGATAGGACATCCCAATATCAGGTTATCAACATATCTTTATACAAGATACCAATAAAAACTTAACATCGTGTGATACTCTCACCCTAATCCCTAATGTTAAGACAACTAAACTTCATGTATTACCAGAAACATGATTGTTTCTAACTCCTTTTCCTGATCGACTCAGTAATATCATGAATGCTAATAAGATCTTTCGTTGTCATCCTAATCAGTAAATGTACATCTCAAATAAACAATTTTGATAATCTCATATACGAGCATTTAGAGTTTCAAGCAGCAGAAGCAAACAGAAAATTCTGCTAAAACTCTATTATATTCCATATATAACTGAGTCCTCCTCTGTGCCAGTAATCATCCAATTTTTATAATTTCAGTGTTCACCTCAGAAACCAGACGCAGATAGATCAGAAATTTTAATAAAAATGCTATTAGAAGTAATCAAGGACATGTAGTGTGCAAAATGGAACTTTAAAATACCTATATTAGTTCTCTCTCCAGTCCTTCTATTGATATCATGTTGCTCTTCTGTAGTAGCAGATGCAGATGTGAGCCAAGATTTTAAAGTGTTTCTTTCAACCCCTTCATACCACCAGAGTTAAAAGGAAAACTTTATCAGAAACAAACTTTGATTATTAGAACAAATGACATTGTAGTAACTAGTGAGGGAGAAAATCTGTAATATATATAAGTTAGCCTTAGAAACAGCACGTATTTGTTATAGCTAAAACAGTGTCATGAAGTATAAGAAATTAGGCAGAATACAATTGGTATGAACTATCTTCAGCACCACATACCTTGTTTAGAAGTGTCGGCATTTTCAAGCTTCGAAACTTGCAAGCCAATACCCCGAATGTCCTGAACATCTGTGCAAAATCAATCAAAATATTAACAGAATGCTATCTCTATCCAGAAAATACAACATGAAACAAAAAGAAGGTTTACAAAGTTTATAGATACAAAATAGCTGACCATTAAATTACACACACCAACAACATGGATACTCTTATCCAAAATGGAAGTTTAAAAATACTCTAATTTGCTACACTAACTTACCTAAATGGAAAGACCCAAAAAGCTGCTTGGTTATCCTCTGAAGCACTTCCACATCATTAGTAGCAACTGGAACCTATAGCAAACCTTAATAATCTTAATACTTCAACCTCCAATACATATAGGGATTAAAAAAAATAATTGAAGCTGCATTTCATCCATAGCTAATACCGTTGTGGAGTGGCTCAAATTATCACAGACCCCACAGCCCATATATTTTGTAGGCTCGCCAGCATCTTGTTTTCTCTTTTTTATCTAGAAGTATACAGGAATAAACAAATAAATAAAATGAATTTTGTTCATATCACATCCCTATAATAACTAAGACGTAGCTTCTCAAGGGATTAAGGAGACATAATACATCAAGAGGAAGCTCCACTCAACTGAGTGCATTGCATGATTTAAAGATAAAGCACAATGGCAGAAAGACATACCTTGAGGGTAAATGTACGTCCTTTCACTCCACACCCCTGCAAGCGCAATGAAACCTCCTTGCAAAGGCTCAAAAGAAAATGTTGACTCTGCAATAAATAATACATCAATTCATGACCTTCCCAAAGAGAGAGAAAAAGAAAAAGTGAGAGTAAGCTTCTACAAGGCATCAGAATACCCACATCATTCAAATCCTTAAACCTGACCCCCCAATTTACTTCAGCACCTATAGACTTGCTTTCCTGCAGATCACATCATCTGTCAGCAAGCCTCAGATGATGTCAAATAACATGAGAAAAGAAAATAGAAAAATAAGAAATAAAAATACATAGAAGCAAATATACTAGAAAACATGTATGTTAAATATAAAAATCAACTCAATAAGCAGAAGGATAGCATACTATGCATTTTCCAGCAAATTACAGGATATTTCTTTTTGTCAGCTCAGGCTGGTCCTATTTTAACAGACTGCTTATTCTTTTTGTATAATCCTCATTTCTAACAACAATATAATAATAATAAACACGAGGTTCATCTTTAAGAGCACATAGCAGTCTAAAGTATACAAGTGCTGGCACAAAGAACAAATATATTTTTCCAAACCTGAATGACCCCAACTTCCCGGTTATCTACTCCTCTACTATAATTCCACAGCATCTCACCAGTTTTTGTTCCAAAATCCTTTTGAAGAGAGTCCTGAAATTCCAAAAAACTAAATGCAGTAGAATACACAGAAACGTCCTTGCCTATTGCTTTTTTGACTTTTAACAAATTAATTCTGATTAAGAAACACTTCAGAACATATTTCAGTATTTTCTTGTAGAATTTAGTCCCATTCATTTAGTTCTAATTTAGTCAATTCATTTTGTTCTAGTCAATAAAGAATATTTACCCTTTCATTTACTTTTCTTTTTTGTCTGCAGAGACAATGTGGTAATCCAATGTAAATAAAGATTAATGAAATAAAGGTCTGTAGAATGCCAGTGGTCAAATCATAACCTGCTAGAGTCTATGGGAATTATACATTTGTAACCTAAAGTAGAATGACAAGACTGGGTCTAATATCAAAAATTGCAAACTAATATCCGCAATTAGAGATGAGACATAATAGACCTTGGAAATCGTACGCAACTGACCACAAGTCCAAACGTTTTGCTTCTTCAACTTCTCCTCTAAAGCATAACCTATTCCTGGAAGTTCTTTGATTGGAAGTTGATTCAGATACTCATCCACCTGCAACAATTCAACTACTTTAGTCAAGAAGGTGACCTTCATGCAACACTACATAACTTGTATGGATATATAGAAGGGATAGTGTCAACTTCATAAGTTATACAACACATAACCAGAGTGGATTTTCTTATTTCTTAAAGCACTTGAAAACAATTACATTAAGTTCGTAAGTCATAAAAAAATTCAAAGGAAAAAAAAATGAGCGAACAATTATTTTGAGAATGTAACAAGTTATGGCATGGTAAAATTATCATTTACCATATCAGAACATCCACACTGAAATACTAATATAAACAAATTATTAGACAATGCCTCCTATAAAAAAACAACAGTCACAAGACATACCCCCTCTGGAGGGATGTAGCATTGACCGTTAGGTTTAGCCGTTCTAGTGGCAAGGCGGGCAACAAGCATACTCCCAGCTATGCCAATACTTGCTGTGCAACCTGTGGTTTCAAAAATCTCTTTTCTTATTTTTGAAGCTAGAAATTCATGATTCTCCCCTCCCAAGTTTGTGACATCTAAAAATGCTTCGTCACAGCTAACTGCCTGTATTCAACAAACATTATATTGATAAGAACTCAAAGGAGGAATGAATTAGCATTCAAGGAACCATGACCAGACCTGAACTTTATCGCAGTGCTTATGCAAGATGTCATAAAACTGATCGGCAACCTTCATAGTTTCACAAAAAAACAAGAAAAAGATCAGGAAACCCACTAGGCTGCAGAAGTGCCACATCCTTTAAACATGCTCAAAGTGGATGTTCAAATTTATTACCTCCTCATATGCTTCAAAGTTGTAAGGGACAATGACGAGGCGGGGACAAAGAGCCTTGGCATCTCTAACAAACATTCCAGCCCTAACTCCTGAAAGTAAGGATTAAAATCAACTTGTATACAGAAAATACATAAACCATAAAAAATGTAAGTGGACTGAGATATAGAAGACTTAGAATAGAACCAACCATAAGATCTAGCAGGATAATTCGCAGATGAAATTTCAGCAGTTCCTTTAGGATTGTCTGAATGACATACAGCTACAGGCTTATCCTGTAATTCAGGACGATTCCTGATGACAACTGACACAAAGAAGCAGTCCTGGAGCAGAATAACAGCATCAATGGTATATTACAAACCCAGATAAGGACAACACAGCACATGCATCTATGACGTCCAGAGGTCATCCATTTTGTTCAACAGGTTTCACATTGCTCTAGAATTGGTGAAGTTCACAACCATAATAATAGGCAAAAGAAAAGATGTCTATTAGAAATCCTGTTATAAACCCCATGATAACGAGATTACCATGTCAACATGAATGATGGCAGTCCTCTGAGAATCTGATGAAACTCTTGGGCTAGAACTCATGCACTTAAGCCCACTGCAGTTGGGGAAACGTTTACGATACCGATTTCTCCAAGTACCAATGAAGTGAAGCCTTGAACTCTACAGAAACCAGAGTCCTTGTTAGGATATAACCAAGACTAAGTTCCTGCAGATAACTTTTTGTGCACAACTGGTCATACAGATTCATCAAGAGAGGTATCAATTATGTAGATTTAAAATGCTTAAAATAACCCATGGAGCACAGAAGAAGACGATATGAAACTAAAGCAAAAACATGCAATCACTTTCCATTTCACTACCTTGAAATAATTTTCCACAAAATTGGGATCCCCAAGAGTTGAATGGCATTTTCTAGAAGAGGCAACAGTTGAACTTGTAGCAGGTTGAAGAGTAGAAGACTGATGTCCATTTTTCACACTGCTTTCATTTTCTATATCAGAACTACTGCGTTCTGCCACGTTTTCTTCACAAGATTTTCCATCACAACAAAATTGTTGCTCAGTCATCTTTTCATTATCATTATCTAGTGCAGGATTTTCAATTTCTACACTAATCTGCCCTTCGTGTTCCATAGACACATCCATTTCAGACAAACCATCATTATTTGAACAGCCATCATTCAGAGATGCATCCTCTGTTTGAAGTTTTGCTTGATAAACCGAGGTGATAGGAGCATCCTCAGGGACGTGGCTGCCCTTTGAAGCAAAGAAGTCAGACAACTTCGGTTGATTATTAGCAAGTTGATCAAGCTCGTAAGGAACCCCTAATGGTAGCAAAGCAACATTGAAGAAAATTAATTTAGAAAAACAAAGATAAAAGAAAAGACAGAAATAATAGTCACATAATCCTTTTGAAAGAGAAACTTGTGCATGATCCATCACTCCAGTTGGAGAAATATTCAGGAAATCAAGATAAAGTCAGCAAAATCACAAACTTACAACTCAAAATTTTGTTAGCAGCAACAGAATCCAGAATCCATGTCGGTTTCACTACTGGGAGCCCACGACTGAAGGACCTACGTTAAAATTACCAGCATCATAACTAATTCTATCCAAATAAAAATTACAATTTTTTAGTTTGGACAAGAAACCAAGGTTAATAATGTGAACCTCAAATTCTTGATTTTACTGTCTGGAAGATTGCTACAGATGATATGGGTGACATGACTCCTGGAAAAGTAATTCTCAAATCGACCACCATATTTCAACATATAGCCGCGCAGTTCCTAAGGCAACAAATTATTCACTACCAAAATCCACACAAAAGATAAAAGCCAGACAACTTAGGAAAAGAAATGAAATGAAGATGGTCCATCCAAACGTTTTACACAGTGAATTAAAACCATAAAGCATAAGCATTAATTTTTGCTTTTCGAAATTTTGATACTTAAGTCTCCTTGCAACCAAACATAGCTTAAGAAAACTATCCTATGAAGAAAACATACCTGACTTGAAGGAATAGTGAAACCATCAACAAAAATCGAAACCCCCTGAAATATAAGCCTTCCAGAGGTCGAAGCACTATGCGAAGAGCTCGAAGCTTCTGCATCAAACTGACTTTGAAGTTTCCGGTTCTTTTCTACCATATAACTGTATTCAAAACAACCAGCACCAATGAAAAAAATAACAAAATTTATAATAATGATAACTTTTTAATAAAATGTCTCTGATTCATCTTAAAAATACGCAAGCATGTCAGTTACACGTAGTAAAAATTAACAAAACTAAAACTTTATCAAAATTCATAGAAACAAACAGAACGATTAGAAAAATTTAGTTAAACTCACTTGTATTAGTACAATAACTAGCTGTACCTCATGGTTCATATAAACAATAGGCTCCCCTAAACAATTTCTTTTAATAATTTAATACAAATCAATTCTTTCAAAAATTTAAATTACAGGCCATGCATCAAAACCGATGAGAATTATATCAAAATACTAGAAAAAAAATTACCTGCCAAAATCGGGAAAATTAGATTTGCGAAAAGAAGAGCGAGAGGAGGAGTAAGAATTGGAGCCCCAAGCTACGCCTAGGGTTTTCTGGTTGCTTTTATTCTTCTTGTTATCATTGTTATTGCTATTGTTATTTGAATTACTAGAATTAAAGCTTCTCTTTGATTTCTGGCCTTCTGAATTTGAAGAATTGAAACTCATTTCTTCCGAGGGAGAAAGAGTGTAGAAGAAGGAAGATCCAAAAGAAATGATTTAAATGAAGCGGCAATTTGTCGGTTCATTTTTTATATGGGAAGTTCTTTAGTCGGGTCGGAGGTAAATGACTTAATCGGGTGGGTTTCATCACTTTCATGGACTAGAGGGTTTTTGACTATTGAGAACGTTGACTTTTAAAAAAAAAATTTGTTATTAAAGGGAGTAAAAAAATATATATGTGTATATGTGTGTATGTATATATAGTCTTTCTTTAGTGCGGACGTCCTCATTTATTTTTCATACAAATACATTTTAAAACTGCGAGATTTAAGAGAGTTAGTTTTTAACTCTTTAAAATCTCATAGTTTAAAAATGTGTCCGCATTAAAAAAATACGGACGTCCACACCTGAGAATGATTATATATATATATATTCTTGTTTCTTTTTTTTGTAATTTACTATTTTTTTTTAAGTATGATTGACAACTAATTGACTGAAAATTATTTAATTAAAAAAGTTTTATAAAGAGATGTTATGTGAAGGAGTAAAATGGATGAGATTGGTCTAAAATTGACATGAGTATAGCATGTGTCCGTGTATATATAATTAGGTGACTAACACGATAAGGTGTAAAACAGAACATACGATTCGGCTTCTAAAAAAACTTTCAACTTTTTTAAAATAAATTGTCAAAAATTATTATTTTTATCTCTTGTATCTTGTAATATATCTCTAAAAGATTGACCATTTCTCTTTTTAAAAATCAACATTATAAATAATCTAAAAGTTTGCTTTTAAATGTGATTTCATTATCTTTTTTTAAGGTATGATTGATGATTAAATAACTGACAATAGATGTTTATACTTATATGTGAAAGTGCAAAATAGGTGAGGCTAGTCTTAAATTGATACGAGCACTCATGTGTCCGTATATGGGTCTGGAGACTAACACAAGACTTACGGTATAAAAAGAGAACATATGATTAGGTTTTAAAAACTACCATTAAATTTAAAACTATTAAATGTGTTTTTTTAAAATAAGAATTACACAGCAAATAATAATTGACCACTAAGATAAAGTGATTAAAGCTGGAGATTTAAGTATCAAACCCTCACTTCAGTTTTATATGAAATTTAATTTAATTTATGTGTGCGCGCGTGTGTATATATATTGCAAAAAAATTATGTGTATATGTATGATATTAAAAAAAATTTAACAAAAAAAATAATGCATTATTCTTCTTTTATACTCCACAAATTAGGTTGTAACATTTTTGTCAGAAATTTTATAGCAATCTTTTATACATGTATAGTAAATATATCATAGTTTAAAATTTAACATCTCTAAAAGTAACTTTTGAAATGTATGTATTATTATTTCAGAAGAAGAAAATTTTACATCATGTCAATTTAATGATCATGTTATGTGTATTTAGAACTCCCTTATGAATAGTATGAGCTTCTCGTGATCAAAATCTACCTGGTGATTAGAGATTAACTCATAAAAAATAAAAATAATGAAATCTTAAAAGACATGTGATACAAAATTTTAAAAAATCACGTAATTCAGATTAGGAAAGATCCTAATTTTCAAAACTTAATTGATCAGACAAATTAGTAATTTTCTTTAAGAAAAATTTACTTATCAAATTATTACCGACTAATCGCGGATGGAGAAAAGATTTCTAGGTCGTCTGTCTGAGAAGATTGGTGCCAGCTAAATTACCTGTATTGTTTCTGCCAAATGGCGGCAGCTCTCTTATAAAGAGAAAAGAAACGTATCATGGAAGCAACCATTCGGTTATTTATATTTTGAGTTGCAGAGTGTCTATTATCACTCATATGACCAAAGAGAAGAAAAAGAAGAAGAAGATCAAGAAGAAGCAAAATGTCAGATTACATAACCGAAGAAGTTCTGGTTCAGATCCTCCCACGAGTGCCCGCAAAACCGCTTTCAGAGTTCAAGTGCGTGTGTAAATTATGGTACTCTCTAATCAACAACCCATATTTTATTTCTCAATGCACCCAGATGGCCATCAAGAGTAGTGCCAACAAATCTCAGATAATTTTAAGGCACTATGCTAGGCTTAACCGGCAAGAAAGATTCACGTTACACCATGATGATAGTAACTCGTTTAGTCAAATAGTTAAATAATTTGATTTACCGTTTGAAAATAGACTAATAGGTGCTTATAAAATAATTGGTATACATTGTGGTCTAGTATGTCTGATTGAATATTCCCATGATGGTTTGTCCAAATCTGCGATTATATGGAACCCTTCTCTAGAATCATGTGTTAGAGTTATGGTTAAATTCACTAAGGGTTAATCTTGAAACAATTAATGGATTCGGGTTTGATCCCAAGACTAATGACTACAAAGTTGTCAGAATTGGGTGCCGTAAACATTATATAGAAGGTTTAAGGTATAATTGATATCACGCTCAGCAGCTGGAACGGCCCAGCCGGCCGAATCACCGACTTTGTAAACAGTAGCAACAGAAACCCTGGAAACAACGGCCGTCACCAAGAACAAGGCAATAGCGCCCTTTGACAAGGTAATAGCCATGCTGTGTTATATGGCGATCGAAATGAACACTGCCCTTGCGTGCTTTGCCTTGTATAATGGTATTTATAGTAGTGTGTAATGGTAAAGCTAATTTACTAATTAATAAATTACTCTACCGGAATAATGATTAGCATCCAAAATTTTCTCATAAATTTCATTTTAAATAATGTGTCATTTATCAAGTTCAAATAAATTAATTATATTAGAGTGCTAATATTTGTCTGTAAAGACCCCATAGCCATAAAAATAACAGCTTCCTTCTGCTGTTTTTATGGAGAAATTCTAAAACATATCAGAGCTAATATGTCAATCATACATGTATTTACTTTAAAAGAACATCACTTAAATGGTGATTATACTAAATCAAAATACACATATTATATATGCATTAGTTGGTTGTAATAACTCTGATTATTTTAACACAATTCTTTTTAGACTTTCCCGAGAACAGATAGACCGGATTTGGAAGCCATACGTCTCCTTGTGTTTTCTCTGAAAACAGAATGGGAGCTAGGGAGTGGGTTGTCATGACCCTCTGCGTCACTCACTAAAGGTTGGGTGTTGTAGGTTGTTTTACAGATTGTTGATAAAAATTTCTTCTTACTCATAGACCAATCTAAGCTCATTAAGGTTGGGCAAGGGAGAGAGGAGTTTAAATAAGGGGGGAGGAACGCAAACTTTGCAGTTAACTGCATACAGATCAGTTTTCAAAAAGAATGGACACAGAGGAACTAATTAAAAAGTGTAAGGCAATCTCGCTGAATGGAGAAACAAGGGGAAAAATAACTCTAAAAAGCAGAATGAAGGAAAAAGGGGAGAAGATAATGGCAGGATGCCTGGTGGGGAAAGTGTTGCTGAATAGAGAAGTGAAAAAGGAAGGGTTTAAAGCAGCCCTACTGCCAGTGTGGAAAACCATGAAGGAAATCAAAATCGAAGAGCTAGGAGACAATATTTTCATTTTTCAGTTTGGATGCGAAGCGAACAAGCGAAAAGTGTTAGCAGGGGGACCATGGCACTTTGATAAAGCCTTGATTGTGATGACAGAACCAGCAGGGCTAGGTGAAGTAACAAAACAAAACTTTACTCATGTCTCGTTCTGGGTCCAAATTCTAAATGTCCCCATTATGTGCATGAATACGGAAATGTTAAGGGAGCTGGGAGAATCCATTGAAAGAGTCGAAGAGGTAGCCACAGATGTCACAGGGGCATGCTTTGGAAAATATGCAAGGTTGCGCATCTCTATTGATATCACCAAACCATTAATAAAAGTTCTGCATTTGAGACAGGAGGATGAAGAAGCAATGGATAGAGAGGAGCAAGAGGAAGGTGAAGATAGTGTCAATAGCGAAAAGGAAATTCCAATGCCGGTAAGGTATGAGAGGCTGCCAGATTTTTGCTATGTTTGCGGGCATGTGGGTCACCAGTACAGGGAATGTGCAAACTATAAAAATCAATTACGAGAAGAGATGGTATTCGGGCCATGGATGAAGGCCCCGTCAATGATTGAACAACTGAAGCAGAACAGGGGAAAAGAAAAAGGAAGAACAGAATCAGAGAAGAAAAGTCAGAATTATCAGACGACGGTGGTTCAAGACAAACAGGGTAACCCGGAGCCACAGTTGGGGAAAACTAAGAGTTCAGAAAAAACGGGTTCGGGTCAAGATCCATCGACAAGCGTAGAAATCCTGAGGATGTCAGATCAGAGCAGGGACAAGTAGCCAGGAACAGCAGAAGGTACATTTACTCGGGGAAGGAGCCAAAAAGAGGCGGGAAATGAAAATCTGAAGGAGAGGGAAAATGAAAGTGAAATAGAAAAGAAGAAATCAGAAATGGAGGGAAAGAAAGTGATTGTTTTCAGCCCAAAAAAAGGTGGCCCAACAGATAAAAGTCCAAACGCGGAAGGAGCTGAAGGCCTAGAAGTCAACAAAAAAAAGTCCAAAAGATGCAAATGGAAATTACAAGCAAGAAATGTAGATCACTCCATTAAGCATAAGAGTGGACAAACAGCAACGAAAAGGCCTCGTGGAGAAATTTTCGGGGATAGTCCAGAAACAAAAAAGCAAAAAATGGGAAGTCCAACTTCGGAAATAACACTTCATTCTCCAAATGCTGAATGCAAACTGAAGCTGGAGATGCTGTGCAGAGAAGGGAATGATTTGGAAACAATGCTTACAAAAGATTCAACGGCGGAGGCTGGCCACCAGCCCCGCCGACAGCTATGAAGATAATAAGCTGGAACGCTCGGGGATTGGGGAATGATCGAGCGTTCCGAGAAACTCAAAGAATTCTCCGAATGCATAGGCCGCAAATGATGTTTCTATGTGAAACTAAACTGGAGTCTAAGCAAATGGTGGAAAGAGGTAAGAAGTTACACTTTGATAATTGTTTTGCAGTAGATAGATGGGGTTTAGGTGGTGGTTTAGCTTTATTGTGGAAGGAGGAAATTACTGTTGACATAAAATCCTATAGCAAGCATCATATAGATGCTGTAGTTCACAGTGAGAATGGTTGTTATTGGCGGTGCACAGGCATATACGGACACCCTGAAGCTGACCAAAAGCATCATACATGGAAGTTATTGAAAAGGCTAGCTGAGCTTTCATCCCTGCCATGGCTTTGTTTCGGGGATTTTAACGAAATTCTGCATTTAAATGAAAAGACAGGGAATGATAGGTGTGTCACAGCAGTAAACGATTTCAGAGAGACGGTCAGGTGGTGTGGGCTAAGGGACTTAGGCTACAAAGGGTATCCCTTTACGTGGTCAAATAGAAGATTTGGACCTCATTTGGTGGAGGAAAGGTTGGATAGATTTCTATGCTGCACAAACTGGGGAAGGTTTTTTAAGGAGAATCCGGCCACTAATTTAGTGACATGGACATCCGATCACAACCCAATTTTAATGGAGATAGTAGAAAGAACGGGTGGATGTAAGTACAGCAAAAGAACCTTCACTAGGACCCATTACGAGGATATGTGGAGTCATTATCAAAGGTGTAAAGAGATTGTGAATCAAGAGTGGAAGAATAGTAGCAGATGGAGTTGCAAGAATCCTGTTCTGTTATTCAAGAAAAAGGCAAAAGACTCATTAGCTGAATTAAAGTTGTGGAGTAAATCTGAGTTTGAAGGAAGGAAAAAGAATCTAGATCAATTACTTCATCAGCTGCAGAGCATCAAAGAAAGTCAGGAAAAATATGTCAATGGAAATGAAGTCAAAAAAATAGAAAAGCAGATAGACACAATGCTTCTGGAAGAAGAGATTTACTGGAGGCAAAGATCCAGAGCCGTTTGGCTTCAAGAAGGGGACAAAAATACCACTTTTTTCCATTCAAAAGCATCAACAAGGAAGAGGAAGAACACAATAGAGGGTCTCATAAACGAGCACAGCAACTGGACAACAGAAGCAGGGGAGATAGAAAGGTTATGCTGTGAACACTTCACCAACCTTTTTACTTCAACACACCCTACAGAAAGCCAACTGGAGAAAGCATTAGAAGGCATGCCGAAGAAAATGACGGAAGAAATGAATGAGCAGCTGAATCAACCCTTTTTAGAAGAGGAGATAGTTACAGCTTTGAACCAAATGCATCCAACCAAAGCACCTGGTCCTGACGGGCTCCCTGCAGTCTTCTTTCAAAAACATTGGCAAGCTGTCAAGGAGGGAGTCATAGCTACAGGCTTGCACATCTTAAACAAAGGAGGTAACATTGCTCCCCTGAATCACACTTACATAGCCTTAATTCCAAAAGTTGCAAAACCTAAGAAAGTGGTGGATTTTAGACCTATTAGTTTATGTAATGTCATGTATAGAATAATAGCCAAGGTCATTGCTAATAGGTTAAAGCTCTTTTTGCATGATGTTGTATCCAATACTCAAAGTGCTTTCATCCCAAATAGGCTTATTACCGACAACATAATCATTGGGTATGAATGCTTACATAAAATAAGGCACAGCAAAAAGAAGGGTGGCTGGGTAGCTATGAAACTAGATATCAGTAAGGCTTACGATATGGTGGAGTGGAGCTTTTTGAAGCGAACAATGGAAGTGCTGGGGTTCTCAACAAAATAGGTAGATTTGGTTATGAGATGCATCACCACTCCCTCATTTTCTGTTTTGATTAATGGAGTCCCCAAAGGCCTAATCCAACCCCAAAGAGGGCTAAGATAAGGCTGCCCCCTATCCCCATATTTGTTCATTCTGTGTGCAGAGGTCTTCTCAAATCTTTTGAACCAAGCAGAAAGGAAAAACCTGATCAAGGGGCTGAACTTTAGTAAGGAGCTCTCAATCAACCACTTACTTTTTGCAGACGACAGTCTAATATTCTTAAGAGCCACTACCGAAGATTGTTCAAATCTGAAGAAAATTTTTGATAGCTACGCGGATGCTTCAGGCCAAATTTTCAATTATGAAAAATCCTCCATGCTCTTCAGCGGAAGTACCCAACCAGCACAGATAGCCTCAATAAAAAACCTCTTTCAGCTTCAAGTTGTGTCAAAGCACGAAAAATATTTGGGGCTTCCTTCAATGGTAGGGAGAAAGAAGCTGAGTTTCTTTAACGACATCAAGCTTAGAGTTCTAAGCAAGATATCCAACTGGAACTCGAAGATGTTCTCAAGAGGGGGGAAAGAAGTGCTCATTAAAGCAGTAGCTCAGGCAGTCCCTGCTTATGCTATGAGTGTGTTTAAGTTGCCAATAGGGTTGTGTGAGGATATTCAGAAGGCTATGGCTAGATTTTGGTGGAGTTCCAAACCAGATCAGAGAGCTATACACTGGTCCAACTGGAGAAATATGTGTCAGGCAAAATGTAGAGGAGGGATGGGCTTTAGGGATCTAATCTGTTTTAACCAAGCGTTGGTGGACAAGCAAAGCTGGCGAATCATTCAAAATCCCAACTCTCTGGTGGCAAGAGTATTGAAAGCTAGATACTTCAAAGATGTGGAATTCTTAAAGGCGAAATTAGGATCAAAACCATCCTTTATATGGAGAAGTATTTTGTGGGGACGACAGATCATTCACAAAGGGCTGAGGTGGAGAATAGGAGATGGAAAAAGTGCCCAGATTTATCACAGCTGCTGGTTGCCAAGACCTTCAACATTCAAGCCATTCTCTCCTCCAAAGCTCCCTCTGGAATCCACAGTATCAGAGTTAATTGATGGGGAAAATAAGTGGAAAGAGATATTAATTCAGACGAACTTCATGAAAGAAGATGCTCAACAGATCTTGAATATCCCCCTGCCAAGAACCCCCAAGCCTGATAAGCTGCTATGGCATTTCGATAAGCAAGGAGAATACTCAGTCAAGAGTGGGTATCAAGTGGCATTGAATCTGAAATTTCCTGATCAACCAAACAGTTCAGAGAAGAAGCAAATTCCATGGAACATCATATGGGCTTCAGAGTTGCCAGCAAAGATAAAAATTTTCATGTGGAGAGCAGCAAGAAATCTTATGCCAACAGCAGTTAACTTGTGGAGGAAAAAGGTGATTCAAAGTCCCTGGTGTCAGAGATGCAGAAGAACTGAAGAGACACCCTATCATGCTATTTTCAATTGCAAATGTGCCCAAAAAGTATGGAGGCTCACAGAATATGGAGAGGAGGTCAGTCAGTGTGAAAGCAAAGATGTGCCGAGTTTAATGGTGGAATTGGCAAAAAAGAAGAGCAAAGCTGATATGGAGATGATAATGGCGTTATGTTGGGTCTCTTGGCACTCAAGGAATTTTCAAATCTTAAAAAACAAGAAGGAAGACCCCCAGATATCAGTAGCAAGAGCAGAAGCAGTAGTCCAATCCTACAGAAAAATCAAGCAGCCGCAATCACACATGCAAGAGGAGAGAAATGGACCAAAGAATCAACAATGGAGACCTCCACCTCCAGGTTGGTTTAAAGTAAATGTGGACGCAGCTATAATGGAAGATCAAAATAAAGAAGGCTTAGGGGTGGTGGTTAGAAATTCTGAAGGAAAGTGTACAGCAGCAGCTATGAAGCCAGCAAAGTTCCATGGAAGCATTGCTTTCGCAGAAGCTGAAGCCACAAAGTTTGGTTTAGAAATAGCAGAGCAAGCTGGTTGTTTGCCCTTGATTGTTGAAACAGATTCCCAGGAAGTAGTGGATTTGGTTTTAAATAGAAAGGGCACTCGGAAAGAGATATTTTGGTTAATCTCCGAGATTCAAGCCATTTTATTGAGAATGCAGCAGAGCAAATTGCAGCATGTTCTGAGAAGTGGTAACAGTGCAGCCCACTCATTAGCCAAATTATCCTTAAAGCAAGATTCTGTATTCTCATGACTGGAAAACATTCCAAAAAATATTTTGTCTGTAATCACTGATTTTGAGAAATGAAAGATTCGGTTTCATATCAAAAAAAAAAAAAACTCTGATTATTTTAGGATTTCTCATTTTTGTGGTCTACGTTTTTATTTTTTTAAACCACCAACCACAAAACAAGTAGCAGGAGGCCGCAATTTCTATCGTTATAGTGGGCCCTTTATGGGTGAATGTGTATTTTGATTACATTATGTCACCATCTACTTAATGAATACTATATTATAAAGTTTTAGAATATCGCACCACTATAATCATTAGTTTTCTATAATTATTAGTTTTCTTGTTATTGATTTAGGACATTATTGAATTTTCTTTATTCAAAAATAAACTAGCATCAAATTCCATCTTCGATCGGCCTTGGATACTTCGAAGGAATTGATCGATCCATGCCGTTCGATATTTAGGAGAATCATGGAAGCACGGCAATATTAACGAGGATTTGCATGTCCCTAATTAAATAGACTTTTTTTTTCTCTTACAAGCAAAAAAAAAAAAAAAGGCAAATAGTATTATTAATAATTAACATATTAAGCTAGATTACTTTTTAAAGGAAACATAATCCGTATAAAATTTCATGACAATGATGATATATTAGGTTATGATTGATAAAATAGAGCTTTTAAAGAAATTTAATATTGTTGTCCTTTAAAAAAAAATGTTTAGAATTATTTTTTTAAATTGACTTAAGAAGCTCAATTTTTAAGCTATTTTTAATTAAGTGGTCAAAAAGAATCTTTTGTCTAATTTTTTTCTCAAAATTCTTGTAACATATACTTCTAAAACGCTTTTTTAAAGGTATTTTCGCCATTTTTGTTTTAAGGAATGATTGTCAACCAAAAAATAGATAGTTATATGTTAAAAGTTTTATTTATGAAAGATTTAATGATGATGAAAACACCATATCAAAAAGTTTTTTAAGGAGATGTCATACCTGTGAAGGTGTAAAACAGGTGAAGCCACTC
This sequence comes from Citrus sinensis, assembly GCF_022201045.2. Classification (NCBI taxonomy): domain Eukaryota; kingdom Viridiplantae; phylum Streptophyta; class Magnoliopsida; order Sapindales; family Rutaceae; genus Citrus; species Citrus sinensis. The sequence continues at coordinate 2,506,032 of NC_068563.1, read as the reverse complement.
AGGGTTTGACACGAGCACCTCATGTGTTTAGCTAGCGACCAAAACGAGACTTCAAAATAAGATATTAAAGAAAATATAGAATTCAATTTTCGAAAAATACTACCAAAATTTAAAATAATTAAAATGTATTTTTTGAAAATACAATTAATAAAATATACACCAAATATTGACCACTTGCATTAAATAATTGAAGTTAGAGATTTAGGTATCGAATCCTCTCACATCAACGTTTTATGGAAATTAATTTAATTCTTGTGTATCTCTCTATTTAGGATATAAAAAATTTAAATTTTTTAAATAGATGATTTTTTTACAAAAGAGTTGATGCTATGGTTACATGTGAGAGAGAGAGAGAGAGAGTTAAAATACAGTACCAAAACTAATTTTGAAACATGTACAAGGAAAAGATTTTATCATGTTAACTGTCCATGACCGATTCAATAATCATGTCATGTGCATTGAAAAATTACTTGACAAATTGATGGTTACCAAAAACAAAACTTCACTTATCAAATTATTACCAATTAACTGACTGTACACAAAAGATTTATCATTTTTTGAGAAGACAGCACTAGTGCCAGCTAAACTACTTGTATGTGATCTGCCAAATGGCAGCAGCTCTCTTATTGAGTGCAAAGTAACGTCTCCTCGAAGTAACTATTTGGTTATAAGTTTGCAGTAGTGTCTATCGTAAATCATAAGACCAAATAGAAAAAGAAGAAGAGTATCAAACAGGAAGCAAAATGTCAGATTACGTACCTGAGGAAGTTGTTGCTCAGATCCTCTTCAGACTGCCAGCAAAATCGGTTTCAGAGTTCAGATGCGTCTGCAAATCATGGTGCGCTCTAATCAACGACCCAACGTTCATTTCTAACTATACTCATTTCGCCATAAAGGACATCACCAGCAATTCTCAGGTAATTTTGAGGCACTATGATAGGGTTAACTCCCAAGAAAGATTCACATTACACCATGATGGTATTTCATTTAGTCCGATCAAGGAACTTGATTTACCATTCGAAAACAAGCCTGACTCTTTTAATGTAATTGGTATATGCTATGGTTTAGTGTGTCTTCTTGACTATCACCAAAAAGGTTTGTCGAAATCCGTGATTGTATGGAACCCTTCTCTAGAATCTTGTGTTAGAATAATGTTTAAGTTCACTGCGGCTAATTTTGAATCTGTCCACGGATTCGGATTTGATCCCAAGAGTGTTGATTACAAAGTCGTGAGGATTGTGGTTCGCGACCATTTTATAATTGGTGTGAGGGACGCTCCAAGGCCAGTTGTTCAAGTTTTTGCTCTGAAGGTGGGAAGTTGGAGGAACGTTACTACGGGGGATACGAGTCTTTGTAGAATCACTGTAAAAACTCCACAAGCTTATGTGAATGGGACGCTTCATTGGGTTGGATACGATACAGAAAGTCATCATGTGGCTCAGGGAATCCAACGCAGATTGGTCTTGCTTGCGTTTGACTTGAGAGAAGAGGTGTTTAAGGAATTGAACGTGCCAGATGAACTGAAGACAGACGAATTAGCTTATGGGAGAGAACAAAAATTGTTTATTGGGGCACTTGATCAAAAGCTTGCTTTAATGCATTATTATACGCAGTGGTACAATAGCCCGTCCTATGACGGCTGTTGCATTTGGATGATGAAGGAGTATGGATTAGGAGAGTCCTGGACGAAGCAGTTCAAAATTGATCTAAGGTTAGGCCTAGGGAAGATGGCGGGGCTGAGAAGAAATGGAGAAATGCTACTGGTTACAAGATATAACGAGGAGTTGGTTTCTTTTAATACTGTGAACCGGAAGATGCAGAAGCTTGGAATTTATGGTGAGACATGGTCTTTTTTCTTGGATACTTACATGGAGAGTCTAGTTTTGATGCAAAGAATAAATGGGGTTTTGAAGATGCCTACGCCGCCTTTCAATTCAACTTCTTCCTCAAAGGCACATCGTGGCGAGACAAGTGGAGTTTAGACCACCGGTAGAGGTAATGACATCAAACAAGAATAATATCTCAAATTATCTTTTTATACAATCTCATTTTATTGACATAACGCTGAATATCTATATTGTGATATATTGAGCAATGGCTTCTTTTCTACTCTCAATTAACCAGAAAATATGTCAAAACCTCTCGGGGGTTTAATTGTCAAGCTTGAGGGTGGCTAGGATCAGTGAAGAGCAAAGAGCAAACACAAAATAATGGAGATGTATGCAAACATCAAACCTATCTGTTTTTTCATTTTCAGTTCTGAAACATGGGTCTCTTTTTATATTGTCGTTTTTATCCATCAGAATGAAAGATGTTTAGTTTTTGCTGTTATATATTATTTGATTGATCATTGCTTAATTATTAGCAAAGTAGACTAGCGAGATGACTTCTCTTTTGAATGGACTTAGATCGTATCAAGAACAAGATTATGAAAAGAATGCGTGTCTGAAGTTCAAAGCAGACAATTTCTTATTAGTCGTTAAGTCTTTAAAAAAGTACTATATCCATATATATTATCACTAAAATTCATCAACAATACCATCTCTCAACAACTCTGATCATTCTCATTCCTTACAACCACATTAATAGCAAAATTACTTACAAATCTTCCCTAGCTAATAAATGAAACCAATAGAAAAAATTGCAAGAGCAGCCACAGCTATCACAAGCTTTGTCGCAAGCGGAAGCTGCCAAGCGGAAGATTCGAGCCATGGGTTCCAGCCAGGAGATGAATACGGTGACAACTGCAGCATTGGCCTTGTTGGAACGTTAGGCGAATTGCCGGCACCATTTGTTCTAATTTCAAGTTTCATTCCCATTTGGCAGTGCCCTGGTGCTCCACAAATGAAGTAGCGAGGATCTGATGATTCTAACGTAATCGAGTCCTTGCCAGTTGTGTATGATTTCATCGGAGATTGTGTGTTGCAGGACTCGTAAGCGTCGCGGCTCACTTCCAACACACTGTGAAATAAGGAGTTGTACTCGAATGCTGGATTAATATTAACAATTGTACACAGTCTCAGCGACATAGCCCCAAGGTTTATACTTATAATGGTCTCACTTGTAATGAAAAAATATAACATCGTATAATAATCAAAGATGTTAATGCATAGTGAAAATAAGTAAAACTGAAATCAGTTTTTTAACCTCCAGAATTTGAGACTGAACTGTTTGAAAACAACTAGAGTTCATAAAAGTAATTAAAAGCAACAATATATATGGACCGACTCTAAACCTAATTTATTAAAGAACTTGATGTTTATTCACAAACAAAGGAAATTAAAATGGCTTAAGCTTACAAAGAATGTCGCCAACATGGAAGTCTATAGCCTCAGCCCAAGCATTGTAATTAACACTCTGCGCATTTGGAATAGACCAACCAGCATCATCACCGACTTTGTAAACAGCACCAAAAGAAACCCTGGAAACAATGGCCATTACCAACAACAGAGCAATAGAAGTCTTTGACAAAACAAAAGACATGGCACCACTAATTAACTATCACAACTAAAATAATGCTAAGAGAGGAGATATTTAAAGTAGTATAATTGTGCTCTACTGGGAAAGAGAAGATTTCGTAGCAAATATTTCATTAATTAAAAACAAAACTAGCATAAAATATCCATCCATATTTTTTTAAGGAATTGACCAATCCATGCCGTTCGATATTTAAGAGAATCATATAGTCAACTCCTTTCGATCTCAAGGCTTTTATGTCCCTGATTAAAAAAGGAAATAAAATATCCGAGCCTAATTTTATTCTTAATAATAAAAACGCTGCGTTAACTTGTCAAGGTCTTAACTACCCAACTACACGATGTAATTGAACTTGAGATCTAAACGAGTTCACTACATATTTAGGATTGACGCGGGTCAAAGTACACAAAGGGTAAGACTATTTTTACTCTAAAATCTATTCTTAATCACTTAAGAGTACATGTAAAAATAAAAAATTAAACTTTTACTATACATACTTTATTAAATCTCAAAAATAACCTTAATTATTTTTCTCAACACCCACTGTATTCTTCTTCTTCTTCGTTTTCTTTATTTGTATTCTCTTGTTTTTGCTTTCTTAAAACATATTTGACGATAAGATTATTCTGAAAGGAATCACTACTCTTTCAGAATATTAAAATATTTGAAGAATCAATTTGTAGTTGTAGATGTATTATTAATTGATAATTGTTCTTATTGAAAAATTCTGAGTTCCTTCACAACAATTAAGAGCTGCAGCAAATTGTTTAATCCTTTCATGAATGCCTTTTTTTTTTCTTTTATGAATCATCATTCTTGCTATTAGAACATTCAATGCAAGCTATAAGTTACAGAATCTATTATAATTTTTTTATTAATGTGATTTGTGAGATGTAATTGAAGCTCATTGGTGAAAATTGGGGTGTTGATCTGTGTACCAATGAAGAATGTACAATTTTGGTTTTGTATCTTCCATGAGCCTGAGATGATGAATTGATCAAGTAAATAAAAATTTAGGATTTATAATAAACGGGTGTGTAAAGTATTTTTATTTTTAAGTTAAAGTAATTACGTCTTTTTTAATAATCTCATTAAAGTTTATTTTATAATAAAATATATTTTAAAATAAAAAAGTGTTCAAAGTATCTCTTAGAGCACAAATAGCCCCATCCGTCCATAAAACTTCAATAGTCAAAATTTGTTGACTTTTTTTATTTCCTTAAAAATCAAATCAAAATTATTGACCTTTTCAAAATAATTTCTTATTAATCAAACATGTAAGTCTAAAGAATTTGGCTGCTCAAGTCACACTCAAAAGAATATTTCATCAATCAGCGAAAATATTCTTTCATCAAACTTGTTGTAAATAATCAATAATTTTTTTTTGTTTTTCTTGAATTTCATGAATCCTAAATTAAACTCGCTGCATAAAGAAGGGAACGGAGAACAATTCCCAAATAAAATCAGAAATCAAGAATTTGATAAAATTTTATGGAAAATTTTTGGCAAAGAGTTTAAGAAATTTTGTTGAAAAAAGGAACCAAAAAGAGTGAAAAAAAGGTTTCTTCAAGAGTTCTGGTGTGGTCGTAATTATCTTAGCAGATCACGTTTCTCTTTGCTGCTGCCATTGCTATTTTTCTGAGATGGCGAGTATAGTGTTCTTGATTCTCTCAGTTGTTGAATTCAAGTAGTATTTGTTCTTGTAGGATCAAATAATTTTTGTTCTAGGTGAACGTTTACAACTAGATAGAGATTGATTAAAAGTTTGGGTTGTCAAAATGACTGCCACAGTAATAAAATTGTGAAAAAATTAGGAAATATTTTATTAAGATTTAAGAGAGAATATGATCACATGAAGTTATAAACCACGACTAAATAACTAATTTTTCCTTGGACATAAATTTACTTTTGAATGAAAAGCTATAATCAACCTACCCTACAACCAAGATTCCAGCTGAAAAATGCCTTGAAATATCTCAAGGGACTTTGCCAAATGCCAGAAATTCACGCGGGCGCGCAACGCAACGTCACCTCACAGCAACTTTGTTTTCAAAATGCTTCAATAAAAGCACGACACATGTGAAAAATCTCTTGTTTTACAAGTTGAACTGAATCGCAGATTCTGTCGAAGCCAAGAAACAGCAGCATCGATCGGCAAAAGATCTTGTGGATGCAAATACGTGTCATGTCAGACTACATATGTGAGGAAGTTGTAGTTCAGATCCTCCTAACACTGTCCTCAAAATCGCTTATAGACTTCAAGCTCGTCTGCAGATTATGTTACTCCCCTATCCTTAAATACACCCTGTTTAGCATCAAGAACGCTGACCGTTCTAAGCTAATTTTAAGGCACTATGATACACCAAATCACGAAGGAAGATTCACATTACACTAAAATGGTCAGTTGTTTAGTCCATTTAAAGGGCTATTTTGTGATAATTGGTCTGCGTTGCGGTTAATTGTGTTTGCCTGGACGTACTATAGGTGGCACAAATAGTCTAGTTATATGGAACCCTTCTTTAGAATCTCGCGTTGGAATAGAATTCCTTTTGAATTCGTTCTGCGTAGCCACACAGAACCCTTTTGCGGAAATGGGTTTTGATCCTGTGAGTATCGACCATAAGGTGGCTGGTGGCGACAATTGTGTATTGGGGTGCATGATCAACCACTTGCTTTAATGCAATATTACACAGAGTGGCAAAATAGCCCGATCTATGATGGCTGTATTACTTAGATGACGAATGACTATGGTGTAGCAGAGTCCTGGACGAAGCAATTCAAAATTGATCTAAGATTAGGCTTAGGGAAGACGATGGGGCTTAGGAAAAACGAAGAAGTTCTCCTAGTGACAAGACATAATGGGGAGCTGGTTGCAGTTGATACTGTGAATTGGAATATCCACAGACTTGGAATTAACAGTGATGCCTGGACTTTTGCATGGATACATACATGAAGAGTCTAGTTTTGATGAAAAGAGTACGTCGGGTTTTTGGGATGCCAAGGCATTCCATTGCAACTTGTTCTGATGTGGCTCACTGTGGCGAGACAAGAGGAGTTCAGACAACTGATCATAAGAAAGGCATGACTTTTGATCTCACTTATATATCCTTCTCTATTAATTGCTCAATTTATCCCTATTTCCTATATCTTCTTTATTTTGACGCAGCAATGAACATATATATTGTAATATAGAACAATTTACTCTGATTTGTGGCTCGCTTGGCAGGATATATTTATCATTAATTATATGCGTCTGAGTTGTGACAATGGCCTAATGTTGCTTTATTATTACCTGTATTGTAATATTGAACAATTGCCTCAGTGTTATATCAATTATCAGGCTTTCGGCTAGCATTGGTAAAGAGGAAGCACAAAATTATGGAGATGTATGTAACATTAGACTTATCTGTTTTGTTATTTTTAGTGCATGGAGTATCATAATCAAACTCATGGAGGATTACAACAAGTTCTGTAAGGGACAATTACTCAGCTTGTATGGTGGATTTGGCTTGAGTTACCTCAGCCAGTATTTGTATATGAATTAAACATGTTTTGGTGCGGCTTATATGAAATTTGAATGAATTTTCTTTTAAAAAAGCATTGTCCGGAGAGATGGATTTGTTTTCACCCAAAGTTATGAGAATTTTATTGTGATCTAGAAAGTTTCATTGATCTAATTTTTTATTTGAGTAAATACCCAAATGTAATTCGTTGTGATTAGTGTTAAAAATCATATGTTTACTAAGGGGTGAAAATATTATTTTTTTACTTATATTATAATTTACATATGTAATTATGTAAAATATTATGAAAATATTTGATTTTATGTATTTTTGCGTATTTATTAGGTAAAATATTAATTTTACAAAATTCAAGACTTCAAATAGATAAACGGATGTTAAGCTTGGATTTTGGAGGTTCAAAAAAGTTAAGTCATTGTCGAGGAGGATCTGCGCCCTTTGTTATGAAATTATAAGTTTTTACCATGATAGGTGTGATAAATTGTTAGAAAAGTAATTTTTTTTTTTAATGTTAGGTGTAGTAATTGTTAGTGGAATAAGTTGAGTGTGTTTGAGTGGATTAAATTAGGTTTATTTTTGGTTAGTGAAACAAATGTATGGTTATGAAATAATTGACTTTAGTTATGTGTGTGGTGTGATAATGCGGTTGAGGAAATTTCAGTGTCAATCGTGAATGATAAGAAGAGAAAACAAGAAATCGGAAAAAGGAAGAAAGTCTCTAATGCTTTGGGAGCACTTTACAAAAATAATTGTTAATGGAGAACAAAATTCAAAGTGCATGCATTGTAGTGCAATTTTAAAAGCAAGATACCAATCAGGGACTTCAACTTCGAATAGACACGTGGAATTTTGTTTAAGAAGCGTCAACCGAAAATAGATGAAGCACTTCAAAGAAGTCTCAAAGTCATTAAAAGAGAGGGTGGAACTTGTGGCATTAGTTATGGCAGTTTTGATCAAAACGTTTTACATAGTTTGATAGCAAGAATAGTTATAATGCATGAGCTTCCACTTAGATTTGTGGAATAAATAGGCTTTCGAGAAATGATGGCACATGCTAACCATGTAGTAAATCCAATGAGCAAAAACACTTTGAAGAGCGAGATCTTGAAGTTATATCAAATCAAGAAGGTTAAGACTTTGCATTTATTGAAGAAAAATCATGATAGAGTGGCCATTACTACATATTTATGGACAGCTAGTAATCAGAAAAAAGGATATATGGTTATGACATCCCATTTCATTGACAACTACTAGAAATTGCATAGTCGAATCTTAAGGTAATTTGTCTATAATTTTTTATTATCTTAATTTCTCTTTTAAGTTTTTTATCACTTATATTATATTTGTTTTCAAGTTTAAATTGTTATAACATTTTAAGTTTGTGTATTTTATTCCAACACTTGAATATTTGATAGGTTTATCTATGTTCTAAGCCCCCATACTGTTGATGCCCTTTCTAATGAGTTAGTATAATGTCTATTGGATTGGAATGTGGATAGAAAGTTATCCTCGGTGATATTGGAGAATTGTACCACTAATGACGCGATGGTGGAGAAATTGTTGTTAAGGTTTGATATTGATACCTTAATTTCTAGTGGTAAATTTTTTCATATGAGATGTACTGCTCATATATTATACTTGGTTGTGCGAGATGGGTTGAAAGTTATAGAAAATGGGGTTGGAAAGATTAGAGAGAGTGTGAGTTACTCGTATAGAAGTGTTTTTTCTTGAAACTTTTGAGCTAGCTACTAGACAATCACAAATTAATTGTAAAAAAAATTGAAATTAGATTGTCTTACTCGTTAGAACTCTACTTATGCCATGCTTAAAGTAGCATTGATGTATAAAAGTAATTTTTCTTGGTTGCAACAACGTGAGCCTCAATATAAGAGCTTGCCAAGTGATGAGGAGTGGGATTTGGTAGTCATAATAGTGGAGTATTTGAAATCATTTTACATGTTAACGGAGATGTTTTTGGGTACAAAATATTCAACTACTAATTTGTTCTTTCCGTTGATATGTAAAATAAAATTGTTAGTTAATAGGTGGTGCACTACTAAAAACCTTGCTATTAAGATTATGGCTGATAAAATGGCTAACAAATTTAATAAATATGGGAATGACATTAATTCAATGTTAGTTGTATCTATTGTACTTGACCCAAGATATAAGATGATGTTAATTGATTTTTATTTCCTAAAGATATATAATGATACAGTAGATAAGCATATTGAGAGTGCACATTAGCTTTGTCATGATTTAGTGAAAGAATATGAATCGAAAGAAACGGTTGTGAGTGGTGAGCAGAATTCTAGATCGGAAATTTCTCATTTTGAATCTTGTTCGAATTCAAATAAATATTGGGATGTAGATGAGTTTGAAACATTTCGAAGCCAAAATAAGTGTGCTAAGGTAACTAAGTCGGAGTTGGATAAGTATTTAGATGAGGAATTGTTGGATGTCACTCCAGACTTTGATATTTTATAGCCTTTTGAAAGAGGCACACGAGCCAATATCCTATTTTGGCTGAATTAACTAAGGATATCTTAGCCATTCTTATATCCATTGTTGCCTCTTAGTCAACTTTTAGTACCATTGGCAAATGTTTGAGTTTGCATCGTAGTAAACTTCTTCCTGCCACTCTGGAAGCATTAATGTGTGCTCAGAATTGGATTTGGGCTTCTACTTCTCAAGGTATAAAGTTATTTGAATTATATTTTAGTAGTATTTGTTTGATTAAAATGCTTTGAATCTTAATGTGTTATTTTTATTGTTAGGTGGAGTTCTGGAAGATGAGATTTTTATTGGGGAAGAGGTAATTTCTAATGATGATGATGGGCCACAAGCGTCTAGCAGCATGACATGAACTCTTTTTTTTAATTAAACATCAACTTGTTATTTACTTATTTTACATGAGAGTATTTTGAGACTCTTTTATGAACTATTTTTTGAGTTGTTGATCATTTTAGGATTTTCATATGTTGTATTGGTAATTGGTATCGTAATTATAAACTTATGATATGTTGGATGTTATTTAGATGTATTTGGTGATTATTGTGTTGTTGAATTTAATTTTTTTTTATATAAATTGAATGAATTTAGATTAGAAATTGGATGAATTTATATAATAGAAAGGATATTGAAATAATTTTTATTTATTATTTGTATAAAATTTGTATTGTTAGTATGTTAAAGGTTTGGCATTTGATTATTTTCTTTTTTAAAGCTTGAGATTTATCAAACCTTGTAGTATGACACAGAAGAAACGTGCATGCATGTTGCATGTTGACGATACATAAGTGTGTTCAATTGTAGATATTTGGGTGAGAGAAATGAAAGAATAAAAATGAAAGAAGAACACATGCAGGCTTTGAAGCCTATATAAAAAATCCGAGCTCGAGGCTTGACCCGGCCCACACGTGGAAAAGTCGGGCTTAAATCCCGATCCAGGCAGCCATTTCACTCATCCATGCCGGTCCCGGACAACACCAAACTTGGACTGAACCCAGGATTTTACCAAGCCTAATTGAGAGAAAAACAATAATACACATCGGAAAAAAAAATAAAAAGATAATGCATTGAAATGAAAGGGAATAATTGAATAAATTAAAGGCATTTTACAAGCCTCTATTTGTGCGTTACTGTAAGGCGCAACAAATATGTGCTTTGGATTTGGATGCATGCTTTGTCCTGTTTGTAGTAGTGGTCGGCCGGTAGCCTGGTAGTAGGAGAAGTGGTGGACCTCACCGTTACAGTAATGTAACGGTAGTTACTTCGGAACGACTCACGGCAACAGAGGCCCGTTACATTATTGTATAACGTTAATAAGTTGTCCGTAAATTCGTGAATTATCCACGTGAGGCGTCAGAGTCCCATTACTAATAGCTGAGCTGACAACCGATTGATAGACGAAGACTAAAGCCACTTGCTTACTTGGCATATGATTGTCAAGTTTGAAGTTACAAGATTGTGTGCAATGCGTTTCATAAAGCGAACAGCAAGAAGCACAAGCAGAAGCGAAAAAGAAAAAAAGAAAGGCAAAAGCAGAAGCAAGAGAGCCAGGAGAAGAAGAAGAAAATGTCAGATTACTTACCTGACCAAGTACTGGCTGAAATCTTCTTCAGGCTGCCAGCAAAAACAGTTTTAGATTGCAGGTGCGTATGTAAATCATGGTGCTCTGTAATCACCAACCCCAATTTTATTTCTGAATACAACAAGCTCTCTTTCAAGAACACAAACAATGTCACTAGGTTCCTTGTAAGCTACTACGACATGGATGAACAGAGAGAAATTTTCACATTACACCATGGCGATTACTCGATTAGTGACCATTATCATGAGGAATTAGAATTGCCATTTGATCATGGACTCTCCAGATACATGATTATTGGTTTTTGTTGTGGGTTAGTGTGTTTGCTTGAGATTTCTAAAGCTGAAAGGCTGCCGCAATCTTTACTTATTTGGAACCCTTCTGTTGGTTATTCTTTTAAAACGTTTCCAATTCATTCCCCTGTGGCCAAAATTGACCAACAATCTTTTGGGTACGGGCAATATGGCCCTTCTATTCAATTTTCTCAAGGAAAAATTCTTGTTTCCATTTTCGGATTCGGGTATGTCCCCAAGACTAATGACTATAAGGTTGTGAGAATTGTGTATCATTTGGAGACTTCTTGTGTAGTTTCTAAAAGGGTTGTAGAAATTATTGATGTTTTAACTCTAAGTACAGGAGAGTGGGAGAACATCACTGAGGCTGCACCGCCTTTTTTGATTAAAAGAAATTCAGTGCATGCCTCTGTAAATGGAGCTGTGCATTGGATTGGATATTATGAAGGGAGTGATGAGAGATCAGTTTCTCAATTGGTTGTGGCCGTGTTTGATATGTATGGTGAGGTATTTAAGGAATTTAATTTGCCAAACGGTGTGATGAGCGATACAGTTAAATTCGGAGAAAGGGAAGTGCAAAAGATCTCTGTTGCGGTAATCAAACAATCGCTTGCTTTGCTGCATTATCATTCACATGCTAGAGATGAGGCTTTTCTTAGTTGTAGCATTTGGTTGATGAATGAGTATGGTTCAATTGAGTCTTGGACAAAGCTGTATAATGTTACAATACATTCAGGTGTAGGCAAGATACTAGGAAATTGGAGAAAGGGGGAACTTCTAGTCGGGACAGTATACAATTGGGCATTGCTTTCATTTCATCCCAGGTATCGAACAGCCAGGAGACTAACAGTTCGCGGTGAGCCATGGTGCTACTATGGGGATGCTTACATGGAGTGTCTTGTTATATGTAAGAAAATTGATGGGGTTTCGACAATGTCTACTTCTTCTGATGAAACTACCACCGGACAAGAACTTGAAACTGAATCAAGCTCATACAAGATAACTGATAAGGGCAAAGAAATCTTGGAAGAATAAGAAGACCAGGCGAGACAACTTGATCTCATTTATGTTTCGCTAATTTTCGAAATATATTTTGGCAATAGCATTGGCACCAAGTGAGACAATTATCTGTAGAGGTGCTTCTGTTAATCTGATTGTATGTCATATCTCTAAAAGATTGAATCTTTTTGTGTCAGGTTTGTGGCTGGAGAATTCGGTGATGAGCTAAGTGCAAGCACAGAATGATGAAAATGGATGTAACATTTGGTTGATGACTGAGAAAGGTAGAATAATCTATTATTTTCTTCTTTGTTTTGTCTGTATACACTGTATAATTATGATCCTGAAATAGATTTGTGTTCGACTTAATTTGGAAGATGTATCTACCTTGTTTGATGCCTTCTGCAGTCTTATAAACAATCTACATTCTCTTTATTGTGCTATATTATCCTCGATCACCTGTTCTTCCTTTTTATGTTGCTGAGGTTTGAGTTAAACCTTAGTCGCATAAACCTTTCTTGAAAAGGTCTGCTTTCTTTGCCTTCCCTCCATGACTAAATTCCTGGACAAGTCCTAAAATTAGATTATGGCTTTAGTCTTAAAATTTTGACACATGCAGGAGTAAAATACAGCATAATTTATTCATCATTACATAGAATTTAATTAAGATACTGCATGAGTACGATCTCTTTAATTCTCACGCGAGAATTGAAGGATTTTTATTTTGATTGAGTCAGTCAGTTCCAAGAATTTTTTTTGCCTACCTTACTTTCTCTTATTTTATCTTTCTTTTTTATTTTTAATCTTATATCAATAAGATATTAATGTTAGAAACAAACATGCAACTTTATAAGTACAATATAATTGTAAATTACAAACAATATCTGATTAGGAACAAAGACTTTGAACAACGATTATTTCCCAAGAAATAATGGGAAATAACACCCACACGAGTCAAGCTAAAAATGAGATAGCCTCTGTGCTTATGCTCTGAATATATATATAATCTTTCAAGCCTTACTACTCTTTTCCGAGTGGGACAAATACTTTTTTTTTTTTAATTTTTCCAATTTTATGGGTATATTTTTAAGTAATAATTTCTCATTCACTGGATCATCATTTTGAACATACAAATATATCATTTTGAAATACTCACGGAAGAGTATCCGAATCACCTTGATCTCTTTTACTGACACCTAATGGACTCCGCTCAAAATAGCCACTTGAGCGCTATTTTTCCAACAATTAATAACTCAATCAAAATGCACGTAGCCGCCATATCGTGCTAGCGCTATTTAAATTGAGAAAAGTAAAATTGCTTTGTTCTGAGCTAAATCTTTTGAGGGTTTTCTAGCAAGTTGACATATAATAAAAATTTGCACTGGTAAATGTAAGTATGTAACCTTCCGCCCTTACTCAAACTCGTAGTCACCCTAATTGACAAGGTGATAAAAATGCGACCAATTTATTTCAGATCAAATCTTCAGCGGGATTATCACCTCTAGCTATTGTGTTCCTATATGGACAAAAACAAAGATAATACTTGTGTTTTACAATGAATTTGAATAGATTACGGTGAATTGATGACGATGATGATAATTAATAACATCACAACTTTCATTTATAATTGAGCACTACTATTTAAACAGTAAGAAGACTGAAATATGACTGTGTTTGGTGCATGAAATTATAGTGTATTAAAATACTGTTCACATTAGTTTAATACCAATATCATGTTTGGTAAAATTTTACAAGAGATTAAGGGGTATACTAATGCGGCAGTTTACCGCATTAGCTTTTGTGCTTTTGCATTTACTGCTTCTTCTTCTTTTAAAAAATAATAATAAATAATATAACTTTTTAATATAATATAATATAAATTTTTATTTTCTTTTATTTTTATATCATAATTATTAATATAAATGAATAATTTATTATTCATATTTTAATTTTTATTATATTAAAAATATTACTAAATAATGTATTATTTAATTATATAATAATTAATATATCAAATTGATTAATAAGTACTTAAATAATATATAAAAATAAGAATCTAGCTTGATATTACGTTATTTAATTATATTATAGTAATTAATATAGAAAAATTTAATATAACTAATAAAAATATTTATATATGAAAAAATTTAAATAATATTAATTTAAAATAAATGTTATGTTGTTGATTATAAGGCTATAAGCTTCAATCTTTATGAAAATTTTTTTTAATATTTATACTAAAAATAATGTTAAATTTCTAAAATTTAAGACTTCTATATTTTATATTTTTCTAAGTACTAATAAATTTTATTTTCTAAATACATAATTTAAGTTAATCACAAAAAAAATTAATACAGTACAGTGTAACACCAAACATTGTACAACATTATTATAATACAATGTTAATGCAATATAATATAATACAATACACAAGCATTAAAATAATGCAATACAGCATAATACAATATATTGTGTCAAACGCACCCTATGGGTACTGTCCATACTACCACTGTTCATACTATAATAATGTTGTTTCTATCTTCTTACTATCTTGTTACTATTGACACAACATTTTCCTAATTTTCTATCTTAAGAGTAAAATAGTACACAAAATCTAACTTATATGTATTGCTTCGTGTTACCGAAATACTAATAGTTAATGTGAACTCGGTTAAAAAATAGGTTGAGTAGGGATTTGAACAGAGGTGGACATGTACGCTCAGGCTGGCCTAAGTCTCGAGGGTAGGCAAATCCCCATCGATTTCTGGCCCAATCAAGTTGAGCATGGGCCCAAAATTTGAAATTTGTTTAGACGGGGTCTAGGGTCAGAATCAAAGCCCAGATCTGGGGTTGTTCTTGGGCCCCGAACACCACCCGTGTCGCTATCTTAAGAATTTTTTTATATTGATTTTCAAAACAATATATATATATATATATATGAAAGGAAAATTTTAACTAAAGCCAAATCCAATCCAAATTTCAAATAATTCCGGTTGCATGCATTCTCAATTAAAAAAATAGAAAAATCCCGTTGCTGCTCTCGCTCTCTCTTTGCTCACGGCGTCCCCCAGCCACTGAACCACCATTTAGAACCTTGCTCTCTGAGGCTCCATCCTTGTTAAGCTTCACGATTTGAGATCGATGGATTGTCTATTCAATTGATCTAGGGTTTCAAGGTGAATTTTTCTTCTTTCATCTTAGTTACCCAACAATTTTTAATTATTTTCCATCGTTTTTTTTAATGATTGTTTCAAGTCTTGCAAATGTTCATACATTTTTATCAGTTACCATAACCTAAATTACTAGAAATTTTTGGTAAAAAAAATCTAATTTTTATTAAGGTTTTAATTAGGTTTTAATCTCAATGAAATTGTTATGTTATTCATGATAGTGAATGATAATATAAGAAACTGATAAGTTGAACATTGATTTATCCAGCTGAAGATTTAATCTTTAATTCATATTTTTAACCCCAGAGGTCTGGATACTGGAATCATAGAGGAATAAATGGTGATTTTTTATTTATTTCCCACATTAGACCTAATTCTAGTACGCATGTGGCATCTCTTTTAATGTGTACAGTTTTATGCGATTATAAAGTTTGTTTTCGGCTTTAATTGGTTGGATATTATCGTTTTAGAACTTAGGAATTGTATGAGATGTAAACACGTGGATTCATCATGTCGTTTTGTGTTTAATCTCTTGGTTGAATTAATGTGGTGTTTTGTCAGTAGTAGATGACTGCCTTAAGGAGGCAGTGTCAACAAATGTGTGTCCGATAATCGGACATTCTAGGAAGTTGTTATTGGACTTGGGAACCGCCACTTGGGCATTAATGATGGCTTTGATGATTGCCATATTGGGATATATACCTCCAACTTTGGTTTTTGATGGGAATATACTTCGTTTGGCTTGTGCGTCTTCCCTTCTCCTCTCCCCTTTCTCATCTCTGTAGCCGCTTTTCTCTGGGGATCCTGGCTGATTTATTAGCTTGCTTATCTTGCATCATATCTCTTTTATGTACTGTACGTTGGGATTCTACAATGAATATGTAGGTTGAGAAGTATAGGGAGTGGCATGGCGTCTATGCACCTAGATTTTCATTTTCTAAAATACGAATAGATTGAATTTTAAGATATATAATGTTGGTGAAAGCTTAATTTTTTTCACAAAGCTTAATTTTTTTCCCCTCCTTTGTGTTTTTTTGTTTCATTTGATGATCTCAAGTGCATATTCATCTTTGATTTGGGATTGGCCATTGAAGCTGTTGATTAATTGTTATTTTTATTCAGGATAGAGTACATATTACCACAGCGCAAAGGCTGCACAAGTGGACTATGGCAGACTTAGAAAATCTACTCCTGGAGGCAGCCGGAAGAACCAATTCCGCTGGAAGAAACCGGCACTCTGCATCTTCCTCTAAAAGGCGACGTGAGGGTTCCTACTCTGGAAGTGACTCAAGGGATGATGATTCTGATGATAATCGTGGGTATGGTAGCAGGAAACCCTCTGGATCTCAAGTTCCTTTGAAGAAGAGGCTGGATCCTGCTGAAAGAGACGATGACCAGGGTAGCCAGGAAGAAGGTGATTATGATGGTGGTGCTTCAGAACATGAAGGTGATAGCAGCAATGAGTCTGATGATGACAACCATGGACAGATGACTGAACTTGAAAGAGAGATGATGATATTCGAACGAGATGATAAGAAAGTTGATAAGAACTTAAGGGACAAGTTTAGATCAAGGCGGGAGGAGAGGTCCACCCGATCTACAAAAGAGACTCCACCTCTTCCATCATCTCGTAGTGCACGTCTTGCAGCTAGATCTGCTGACAGGGCAGCTGCCAAGGATGATGCATTGAATGAGCTAAGAGCAAAACGGTTGAAACAGCAGGACCCGGAGGCTCACCGTAGATTGAGGGATGCATCTAGAGGTGGTTCTGGCAGCAGGGTTCTTTCACCAGTCAAGCGAAAAGCATTTACTCCTGCAGGTCTGAGTAGCTCCAGTCAGAGTGAGAGTGAAAGTAGGTCTCATAGTGACGATGAAGGGTCAACTGGGGATGGTGGGATGGCTGACAGTGACGATGACGGGGCACCTGGCTCAGGCAGACCAACTTATGATGACATAAAGGAAATTACCATCAGGAGGTCAAAACTTGCTAAATGGTTCATGGAGCCATTCTTTGAAGAGTTGATTGTGGGTTGCTTTGTGAGGGTTGGAATTGGGAGGTCAAAGAATGGCCCTATCTACAGGCTTTGCATGGTCCGAAATGTTGATGCCACAGAGCCAGACCGGTCATACAAACTAGAGAACAGGACAACATGTAAGTATCTGAATGTCACTTGGGGCAATGAAAGCTCAGCTGCCAGGTGGCAGATGGCTATGGTTTCAGACTCCCCACCACTTGAGGAGGAGTTTAAGCAATGGCTTAGAGAGGTGGAGCGAAATGGTGGCCGGATGCCAAGCAAACAGGATGTGTTGGAGAAAAAGGAGTCGATACAAAAAATCAACACTTTTGTCTATTCGGCAGCCACTGTAAAGCAGATGTTGCAAGAAAAAAAATCTGCCTCATCAAGGCCATTAAATGTCGCTGCTGAGAAGGACCGGCTGAGGAGGGAGTTGGAAGTTGCACAAAGTAGGCATGATGATGTAGATATGGAGAGGATCAAGAAAAGACTGCAGGAACTCGAGGCATCCCGGGATTCAAAGGTAAAAGATGCCAAAGCTATTAGACTTGCTGAGATGAACAGAAAGAACAGAGTTGAGAACTTCAAAAATGCCTCAGAACTGAAACGAGTAAATACAAGCTTGAAAGCAGGGGAGGCTGGATATGATCCATTTTCAAGGAGGTGGACTAGGTCAAGGAATTACTATATCTCTAAGCCTGGTGAAGAGGTGACTGCTGAGGCAAATGGTGATAAGAATGGTGTACCAGGAGGTGCAAATGGGGAGGAGGGTGCTACAGGAGAGGTTGGCATGGCAGCCACAGAGGCGGCCTTGGAAGCTGCAGCTGGTGCAGGGAAGTTGGTTGACACAAATGCTCCTCTTGATCTAGGAACAGAATCAAATATGTTGCATGATTTTGAGCTTGATATTTCCTTGAATGCACTTAAGAAGTTTGGTGGACCTCAGGGGGTGCTGGCAGGATTCATGGCAAGGAAGCAGAGGATAGAAGCAACCGTTGGATGCCAAGTCCCGGAGAATGATGGGAGGAGGCATGCTTTGACCTTGACAGTTGGTGATTATAAGAGAAGAAGAGGGCTACTTTGAAATCTGTTGTGGCAATCAAGCCATATTTGAACAGATAACCTTTGGACTGAAAAAGTTTACAAAGAAACTTATAAAGAAGTGACTGGAAGTGAAGGTGTAGCTTTTGTTCTGTTTATTGATCCAAGCAAAATGAAAGTGATGGACATGTTTTTTTCTTTTTCTTCTTTTTTCCCTTTTTTGAGAGCGAGTGATGGACATCTTAATATCAGTTTTATACTTCTATATCATCATAAGCAAGTTTTAGTTGTCTTTTTTTTTTTTTTACCCCCTCTCTCTGTTTGTATGACTATACCATGGCAGCAATGATCTATAGAACAATATTTTACAATGAAATCCATTTGGGCTTTGCAGTATATGTGAATAAGTTTCTAGTGATGACAAGTTTAAGAAGTAAAGCACTCCAAATTGCCTATTTCTACTATATGAATTTTCTATGGTTTAGCAATCAAGAATGCCACCAACTCGCTTCTGTCTATGCACACGTGACGCTCATGATCTCCCAATTCCAATCTCACCTCCTCGTCATTCCCTCGCATCTTGAAAATGCATTTCTATTTGCTCCAAGGAATTAACTGAAATTTTACAAATTTATGCCCCACTATAACCCATTTAATTTTGATGATTTATTCATTATGATCCTCGACATTGGCCCGCTTACTTTTATTGATTTTATCATTTTGTCTATTTAATTTATTTAGTTTCTATATTATGATCTTCATCAAACTAAAAATTAATCTAGTGATTCATTTAATAAATTAATTACAGGTAAAAATTTATTTAATTTTTATATTTTTTATGTTAATATTTGTTTAGTCTCTTTAGTTTTTAAAATATCTCAAAAAATTTATGCCGTTAAATTATTAACACCCTTGTCGTTATTTTTTATTCTTTTTACTTACTTTTTCAACGTTTTCCTCTTGCAATAATATTTCTTCTTTCTACATTAATAAAAAATTAAATCATCAATATAACCTCAAAAAATAAAATATAAACAAAAAAGAATATACATTAATTTTTTGTGAACATAGATATACATATATTCTTTTTGTTTTTAAATTACCTCAGAATATATATTAGTTGATCAATTATTATCTATTCAATTTTCTCAAGGGGAAGTTATTGTTTCCATTTTCGGATTTGGGTATGTCCCCGATTGGCCAATACTAATGACTGTAAGATTGTGAGAATTGTGTATCGATTGGAGAGTACTTTTTCTAAATGGGCTGTCGATGTTCTTGCTCTTAAGTAAAGGAGAGTGGGTGAGCATTACGGAGTCTGCGCCGCCTTATGTTATCAAAGAAAATAAAATTTTGCTGTGATCTACGATTAAAAAAATGAGAGAAATTATTCACCATCCACATATTTATTTTATTTTTTTAAAAATACACAAATATTTTTTTTTTGTGTGCCACCTGAAATTTATTTTTTATTGCACTTACCCACTTCCGTCTAACTGTTGTTAGAAAGTTACTGACGTCAGAGAGATAAAATGAATATTTCATTCTAATACCTAAAATTATGTTATATTATTTTTTTTAAAGAAAGAGTAAAACAATGTCATTTAACGTGATTTGAAAATTAAAAAGAAAAAGAAAAAAAATTGATGTTGTTTAACTCAATTGAAAGAGAAAAAATAAATACAAATTTTCTAAATCTAGCAAGTAACAAACACTATTTTTCTCCAAAAAAATTAATACAAATTTTTTAAATTTAACAAGCAACAAACACTATTTTTTTTCTAATTTCTAGCATATGCCTTTGCGTTTAACTCGATTGCTTGAAAATTTTTAAATTCAGTCAATTTATCTCTAATTTTTATTTATTTTGAGTTAAATTATAATTTTAAAGGATAAAATATCATTTTATTAATCTTCTGTTAAATTTATTAACGAAGATCAAATGAAAGTAGATGAATACAATAAAAATAAATTTAAGGTGACGTGTTGAAAAAAAAAATTGTATATATTTTTTTAAATAAAATAAATAAGTTGACCGTGGATAGTTTAAAATAAAGAAAGAAAGAAAACATGCGCGACATCAATTATTGACAATTGCTGCAAGTTGCAAGCAGGAGAGTATGAATGGGGAGAGAAAAAAGCTGTCCGTAGACCGTAATTTCATTCGTTACGTCTTTAACCACGTGACGCGCCAGACAGAATCATTACTGATTGGTTACCAAGAGCAGAACAGACAACTAGGTTGACTTGAGCTATTTGGTTTCTCCACGTATAATTGGAAGTGACAGGCTTAGAGCTTAGAAGCTAGATCTAGATTTGAAAAAAAAAAAAAAAATTATTTATCCCTCAAAATCTTGAAATTGCATAATTATTTCCAAAAAGACAAAAATTTATGTGATTAATCCGAATTTATAGTGAGATGTCGTAAATTAGGGGTAGGGCAACGTAATTACAAATTTTGAATTTTTTAAATCGTTAAGAAGTTGTTGACTGATTAAACTAACCAGTATGCACAGTAACCAACTGCTACACAAAACATGGAACACAGTTGAATCTGAGGGAGTCATCTCCACTTCTTCTCATCGGCATAGTAAAGCCGGTCATATTTTCTCTCTATTTATTTCCATTTTCTTCTTATCTATAAAAGGATATATACAAAGACAAAGCTGCAATCATTGCAAGAAGACAGCCAGTATGAACTTGTTTCCTAAATCTGGAAAAATAATTACAAATAGATATTGAACTTAGAATCAGTTGCTGCAGGAATAGAAAAGAAATCTTTTGTTTCCAAACACATACATAACTAGAAATTAAAAAAAAAAACACACACACACACACACACAGACAAAATATTTTTTTCCCTCTCCCATGCTGGGTTACAGTTTATATAGAGAAGAACAAAGGCAAGCAACAAAGAAAAAAGCAGCTCCCAAGAAACTCTATACAGACCAAAAAAAAAAAAAAAAGAGCATTTATGCTAGTGAGCAAAACCCTTATGAAGTTTTTTGAACTCCAACTCAAGCGTTGAAGAGTTGTAATTTCTCACAAACTCAACAACCCTTTTCCTCTCTCATAGTTAAAGTGCTACAATAGTTATTAAAGACTGAAAAAAATTCATATCTTGAGTCTTTTTTGTTGAAAAAAATCACATCTTTTTTAACAAAAAAAAAAGTGCTTTTGAACAAGTCTCGTCATGCATGAAATAAAAACACCTCACTCTCCAAAAGAAAACATAAACCACCATTAACTGACAAGAAAATAGAAGAGAGATCCAACATACCCACCAAATCTTTCGGTCTCAAGTTGCAGTTGCAAAAGCACTGAAGTCAGAATAACAAGGAAACACCATGTTTGTTAAATCTATATCTATGTAGGCATTTGCCTTTTTTCTCCCACGCTTCAATTATCTGAAGAGGAAGCGTCATGTTAATTTCAGAAAACAAACTGACAAGGTCATCTTGGTTTTTAAAAGCAAACACTGCTCTTCACTTCATTTGTAAATTAACTATTCAGTTTTTTATATAATCATTGAACAAAGAAACCCAATCTACTTTCAATTAAAAAAAATCTGAGGGGGTCATCTCTACTTCTTCTCATCGGCAATGATTGCAACGATTCCACTACTCATATGCATTTGGTGCCAAAAAACAACAAATGCTCTGCAACTCTGCAATGCAAGCCAAGAAGCATTGTCAAGTCTGCAACTCTGCATTGCTGCAAGTATTATCAGTTATTGTACTGTGCAGTGAGGGCATTATTGTACTTTCATCAACAGGGCAAACGGCACTTTAACACTAATACACTATCAGGGGTGCTATGTGTCAATATATGCATACATTCTCTCTAAGTGTAGCAAGAGTAAACCTCAGGGGAGGTATCCAAAAATTACCCTACCCATAATTTTTGCTTTTTGGTTCTCTCACAATAAATTAAAAAAAAAAATAGAAAAAATATGTTCCGATTATGTTAAATCATTTTTGTATAATTTCAAAATTTTCTCAATATCTTAAAGTCGACATGACCTTAAAATTAAATTCATTTTCAGTTACACACAAATCATTATCGTACACAGATTAATAGCTATTATTGAGATATATCAATACAAAATCAAATCAACTCTAGTAATAGAGAAGAACTTAAAATAACAATATCTCTAATAGAATTTAAATATATTATGTACACATCCGGTGAGTGTCTCCTTTGAAAACATGTCGAGTACACCTACTTTCATTTCCATATGTCAGCAGTGTTTTGATAGTTTATTAGGATTTGCATCTAAATTGATTTAAACGTCACAAAAACCCAAAAGAAAAAAAAAATTAAGAAGTGGATAACTGTACAGGATATTTAAGTAGTAGATGACTGTACAGAATATTTAAGTAACCTCATAAGAAAACTTGGCATAATCTTGCGACGCTTGACAAAGTCACCTATTGCAAGTCTTTGCACCTTGCGTAGCTCAGTTTCAACTAAAAGTCACAGTGTTCAATAAAATCAAGAAGCAGCAGAAGCAGAAGAAGGGAATTAAGAAAAGAAAATGTCAGATTGCTTACCAGCGGATGTTCTTGCCGACATCTTCTTCAGACTGCCCGCCAAAACGGTGTTAGATTGCAGGTGCGTATGCAAATTTTGGCGCTCTGTGATCAGCAACTCTAGTTTCCTTTGTGATTACAACCGCCTCTCCTTCAATAACAAATATAACACCCGCTTAATTCTAAGTCGCTATGATGATACTCGTAAAAGAGAAGAAATTATGACATTACACGATGATGATGAGTCATTTGCTGAGCATTTTGAAGAATTTGAATTCCCATTTGATCACGGGCTTTCCAATTATTTGCTTATTGGTTTTAGTTGTGGGTTAGTGTGTTTTCTTGAGAGTTCCAAGGCTGAAAATTTGCCGGAATCAATACTTATTTGGAACCCTTCTGTTGGGTACTCTTTCAAAACATTCCCAATTGAGCCCCCAGTGAGTAAAATTTATCGACCTTACTCTGCTAACGGTCCTTATGTTAGGTCTTCGGAGGGGAAACCTATTGTCTCTTGCTTTGCATTTGGGTTTGATCCTAGGAGTTTTGACTATAAGGTTGTGAGAATTGTGTATGATTGTTTAGATTCTAAAAGGGTTATCGAAATTGTTGATGTTTTTGCTCTGAGCACAGGGGAGTGGCACAACATTACTGCTTCTGCGCCGCCTTATGTCATCAAAGAAAGTTCTGCGACTGCCTATGTGAATGGAGCAATTCATTGGATTGGATATTATGATGCAAGTCATGTGGAAAGATTAGTTTCGCGATTGATTATTGCGGTGTTTGACTTGCATGATGAGGTGTTTAAGGAGATTAAATTGCCGAGTGAGATGATGAAAGAAGCTATTGGAGTTGGACATGATGACAGGCAGAAGATTTCGATTGGAGTGGTCAGGAACTCACTTGCTTTACTGCATTATCATTCAAATTCGAGGAATGATATGAGTATTTTCTATGGATGTACTGTATGGGTGATGAATGAGTACGGTGCAATGGAGTCTTGGGCAAGGCTTTTTAATATTCATTTCGTTGCAGGTGTGGGGAAGATATTAGGGATTAGGAGAAATGGGGATATCCTTGTAGTGGCAGCGCAAAACTGGGAGTTGTGTTCCGTGAATCTTGGCAGTCGCCCAGCCGAGAATCTGAACTTTATTGGCCATCGTCCAACCAAGAATCTGAACATTCATGGTGCTCATTCGTCTTTTTACACAGAAACTTTCATGGAGTGTCTAGTTATATACAAGAAAGTTAATGGGGTTCCAACAATGTCTACAAATTCTGCCGCAACTACTTCCACACAGGCACTTTGCGTTGGGACAAGCAGAGGGTAACTGGAAAGGGGAAAGAAGAAGAAGACAAGGCAAGGTGGTTCATTTCTTATTGTACAGAAAGGTAAGACAACTTGATCTCACTTATGCTTCATTTAGTTGTCAAGTTATTGCCATTCTTCTCAAATCCCCTGTTTTGACAAAACAACGAGTGTATATATATGTAGTGAATAATTGCGTCCGCTATGTGGTTTGTTTAAGAGGATGAACGAATCGTTATAGGTTCCATATATGTTAGAAATGACATCAGTTATGAGTGATACAATTATTTTCATCATTGCTCTTTTTGTTTTCGACTGATTGTTTTATTGACCTGAATATATGTCTATATCTTTTAAGGATTGATTCTTTTTTGATCCCAGGGTGGTGGCTAGAATCAATGATCGGCAAATGACAAGCACAAACCGGTGATGATTTATGCAAAGTACTAGAATAATCTATTTTCCCTGTTCTTTTATCCGTATATTTTGTTTATAGATTTGTGTTGAACTAATTGGATGAGGCCTTGTTTACTCTTCAAGTAGTCAGATTTGGCTCTGATCAATGGTATTTATGTGTATATTCAATTAATACTATCGTTGTGAAGTACTGTACTCGTTTGATATTTTCCAACTGATGACGTGCTATGTCCTACATTTTTCTATGTTCTTGTATTATTTTGAAAATGTAGGACATGTGACAATGATAGAACATTATTAAATTAATTTGTGTGTAGAGTTAATGAGTTATGCATACAACTTAAAAAACTTAGTGTAATAATTTTGTTTGATCTTGTTGTCCTTTTCTATGCTTCATTAGGATACATTTGTGCTAGACTTGGACTATTGACTCTCTCTGGCCATTTGTAGATAGATATATAGTATTGTAGCGTGACTCGTGCTTGCGTGAAAATATCTGTATTTTAAAAGTTGTTCAAACATGATTGAAAGATTAAAAAAATGTGAACTCTAATTCAATAAAATAAAATAAAAAAAATACAGTAGAGTTCGTGTTTTTCTTTTTTCTTTTACCTCCATTCATAATTTAAAATCGGGTAAAAGCTGGTTTAATCCTTATATTTTTAGATTAGTGTCTGTTTAGTTCCTACATTTTTTAAAATACCTCAAAGTATCCCTACCATTAAATTATTGACATCCTTACAATTACCTTTTGTTCATTTTAACTTATTTTTATAATATTACCCTATTACAATAAAGTTCTTTTTTTAGACATTATTAAAAAGAAAAATTAAATTACCAATTTAAGACCAAAAATTAATATTAATATATATATATATATATATATATATATATATATATATATATATATATATATATATATATATATATATATATATATCCTCCTACAACCAACCCTAGAAGCCTCTAAAGTCCAACAGACCTTCCTAACCCAAAAATCCAAAGCCGAGTCTCTATTGTAATTTTTTTTATTTTATTGTAAGTGATATTATAACAACCTAGTCTCCTTTGTACTTATATGAACCATTTCAAAGCCCAATCCTTTTTTATTCCCTATAAAAGAAAAAAATTATCAACTAAATCAATTGATACCCACAATTTCAATTTTTTTTTTTCCTGGAACCATTCTATGTAAATATTTAACCTTAACTACGAAAATAGTTGGAATATACAATTATATACAGTATCCTTTCCTTTTTTTTCTGAAAAGTTAGCAAATGCTAACCTTGAAAAATGATTTCAAAATAAAACGGTAACATAATAAGGACAAAAAACGGCGCCGTTTTACCCACCGTTTGCCGTCCTACTTCTGTTTTATCATTGCGGAATAATACTCGTATATTATACTTAATTTTGACCCGAAAAAAGGATAAGGACGCTTACCTGTAAAGCAGAACCTGACAACAGAGTTGACTGACGAAGACTTGGGCAAATTATGATCGGTTTACAAACAAACAAGTGACTCTATTTTTTTTTTTTAAAAAAAAAAATCCCTTACAGTTTGAAAATTACAAAAATATCCTAAGTACAGTAGCGGTCAGCACTCACAAACTGACCGTCCGAATTTTACGACCAAGAAGACGTAATTACCCCTGTATATTGGAGTCCGGAAGACCAAACAATTTCTTCACTCTTCAGTACCTCGCACCTCACTTTTGCAAGTTCAATCTTTGACCCCTTCAATGCCTAAACTAACTAGACAATAATTTTTTTAAAAACAATTCCCTCTTTAACTATAAAATCTTAACAAAAAAAAGAAAAATTCCCGTTAGTTTAATTTGAGTTTAGTCCTTTACAACATGAAAGTTAATAGAGTTGATTAATTTTTTTTTATTTTGTCTAATTTCTCGAACTCTTAAGTTTTCTCTTAATTGAAAACTTAAGAAAATCAGTAGAAAATATACTAAAAAAAAAGAAATTGAATTTTGATATATAATGAATTAATTAATTAGTTTTAAACTAAAAAACCTAAAGGAATTAATTATTATGCTATATTATTATCAATAATAGGCTAGAAGTACCAGAAGCTAGTCACACATACTATTGGTGGTAAAATATAGACTACAGGTATCAAGGACATGGCACATAGGAAATGTGATTCAGGATTGTGATAAAGGATGAATGAGAAATTGAGAAGAGAGGACAAAATGAGAAGATCTTAAAGAACTAGCATCAACCATTCAAATTGTCTAACAGTGATAGAAAAATACCTCCTACAAAATATATATAAGTTGTCATGTGTCTATACAGGACCATAGAACAATGATAGTCATGACAATAGCACCAAATCACATCATTTTAGTAGGGTCCCCACCTGAGTTGTCTCTAAAATACCTCCCTATAAGTTGCCAAACTCATAATTAAAGAAAGGGGACCACAAAGAAAACTGCACCATTTTCAATGAAATCACGTGCTCCTCAGTCCATTGGCTCATTCAAAAGGACAACTCTCCAACCTAAGCATGCTAAAAGGCCTCCACAAAAGGGGCCAAATTACTCAAGAACCCTACATGAAGAGGGAAATCACTAATAGTGGTCGTCATGTGTCCAAAAAGAAATAAAGATGCCCTTAGAGGTACTCCATTTTAAAAGATTAGGTTGGTTTCACTAAGAAGACAAGTGAATTCATTCACAAACTCACTTAACTTTCTCTTATTCTAAGGTTTCTGTGAAACACATCACCTTCTTTTACTTTTTACTGACTTGACCGTCGGAGTGCCATCACCGGCCACCACTGGCAAAGTCTCTAATAGTTATTTTTGGTGATTTTAGGTTCGTCTCAATCGTCATTGTCTTAAAAAAACTACTTTTAGTTCAGTCTCCATTTTTATTAGAAAATCACCCCCTACTGAGAAGTTATCATAGTATTTTGGGCTAAACTAAAATCAAGCCAAAACATATACATAAATAGACATAATCAAATCATTTAGAGATTCAATAATTACAAGAAAAAAAAATCCAAAATTAAAGAAGAATAGATAGAAAGTAATAGCTGGAAATATTAAATGATTATGAAATTGACCCATATATACAAGATGTAGTCAATTTAGAAAAAAGTGTGGAATGCCTACAGTTAATCAATTTAGAAAAGGTGTAGAATGCCTAGAGTGTGAAAAATAACCTAAAAGACATTAGAAAAAGGTAGAAAATTTAGAAATAATGGGAAATAACCCATATTTTGAACAATTGTGTATTTGTGTTAATTTTTTTAGCTGCTTCAGGGGTATTTATGTAATCTCATAACCCATTTAGTAAAATCTAGTAAAAGCTTTGAAAGGTCAGCATACGTAAGCACGTCGTTCAGCATACATAAGCATTTTCAGGAGTCTCAGTCTTTTACATACGAAACAAAGGAAAAAGCAGAGGAAGCAGAAGAAGAAAATAGTTACGGAAATGTCAGATTACTTACCGGACGAAGTTCTTGCAAACATCTTCTTCAAGCTACCGGCAAAAACCGTTTTAGATTGCAGGTGTGTATGCAAAGTCTGGTGCTCTATAATCAGCGACTCTAATTTCCTTTCCAATTACAATAAGCTGTCCTTCAATAACAACAAAAATAACAAGCGCTTACTTCTAAGTCACTATGATTCAAAACAACGCAAGGAAATTTTCACTTTACACAGTGATGATAAGTCATTTGGTCAGAAGTTTGAAGAATTGGAATTGCCATTTGATCATGGACTTTCCAATTACATGATTATTGGTTTCTGTTGTGGGTTAGTGTGTTTGCTTGAGATTTCCAAAGCTGGAAGATCTCCAGAGTCAATACTTTTTTGGAACCCTTCTGTTGGATACTCTTTTAAACCATTTCCAATTGAGCCCCCAGTGGGTAGAATTCTTCAGCCGTATGCCAGACGCGGCTATGGCCCTTCTATAAAGTTTAATGGTGAGGAAGCTTTCCTGTCTTGTTTCGGATTTGGGTTTGATCCCAAGAGTAATGACTATAAGGTTGTGAGAATTGTGTATCGGTTGGAGAATACTTGTGAAGGTTCAAAAAGGGTTATCGAAGTTGTTGATGTTTTCACTCTAGGTACAGGAGAGTGGGAGAACATTACTGAGTCTGCGCCGTCTTATGTTATCAAACAGGATTCAGCGCATGTCTGTGTGAATGGGGCATTGCATTGGATTGGATATTATGAAGGAAGTGATGAAAGATTAGTTTCACAATTGATTATCGCTGTGTTTGACTTGAATGATGAAGTATTTAAGGAATTTAAGCTGCCGGATAATGTAATGAGAGAAGCAAATGAATTAGGAGTCGGAGAAAGGCAGAAGATTTCTGTTGGACTGATCAATGAATCACTTGCTTTGATACATTATCATACAAATGCAAATACTTATGTGCAATTTTTTTATAGATGTTGCATTTGGGTGATGAATGAGCATGGTGTGGCAGAGTCTTGGACAAAGCTGTATGATGTTCATTCTCATTTAGGTTTGGGGAAGATATTAGGGCTTAGGAGAAATGGAGAAGTTCTAGTAGGGACAGTTGAGAAGGGCAAGTTGTCTGCAATTAATCCTAAGGGTGGTCGAAGAAGCAGGAATATGAATGTTCGTGGGGAACCATGGTCTTTTTACATGGATGCCTTCATGGAGTGTCTTATTATATATAAGAAAGTTAATGGGGTTCCGACAATGTCTACTTATTCTGGTGCAACTACTTCTAGACCGACACTTGGTGTTAGGACTAGTTCTTACGAATGGGCGCCTGGTTTTGGGACCAGTTCTTACAAACAGGCACTTGGTTTTGGGACCAGTTCTTACGAACGGGCTCTTGGCGCTGGAACTAGTGGAGTGAAGATGACTGAAAAGGGTAAAGAAATCATTGAAGAAGAAGAGGAAGAGCAGGCAAGACAACTTGATCTTCACTTATCCTTCTTTTATTTTTGAGTTATTGCCCTTTTTCTTAAATCCCCTGTTTTGACATAATACTATATATCTATATTGTAAAAATTGCCTCTGCTATGCAATCTGTTTAAGAGGACAATGCATTATTATAGTTGGTAAATACTTAAAAATATCAGTAGCATTGAGCAAGCCAATTATCTATGTCATTGCTCTTTTTATCTATTACCACTTGTTCTGTTAAGGTGACCATATGTCAATATTTCTAAAGAATTGAGTCCTTTTATCAGGGTTTATGGCTGGACCTGGGACTAATGTTCGCCTATCACAGGCATTTCGCGTTGGGGAGAATGGAATAGTATAATAATCTATTTTCTCTTTTGTATTTTCAATTTTCGCTTGCATAATTTTATCTAAGAACAGAGATAGGTTCATTTTGACCTATTACCTGGTTTGAAAGATGTATCCAGCCTTGTATAATCCAGAAGGAATGTGTTGTACAATTATAACCCGGCAGAAATTAAGTTTTTGTTGATCTAATTTTGCCAGTTTGTGCAGCTTGTACGGTGCCCTCTACACTTTCGAGTAGCCAGAATTAGCCTTGTCCTTGTACTTTTTGCATTTGACCATTTTTTCAGCCCCAACTTTTTAACCAGTTTCCATTTGAACTGCATAATTGTTTTACTGCAATTATTCTCTATAAAAGCATCTTACTTTTCAATCACTCGTTCATTCCATAAATGGATTATTGTTATGCTTTTCCCATACAATATAATGGTTCAAAAACAACCAATTAATCGACTACCAGGTTCTATGCACTGCATTTGACTAATGACAGGAACTTCAAGGAACAAGAAGAATAAAAGATTACAAAAAATATATTTATATCCGAACAAAACTGGAGTGAAACCTCCCACATATTGCCTGTTGCCAGAATCTGCACGTGGCTCAAACATGCCTTTATAGGCTCACTTCTGACTGCGACGATTACATGCATTCTTCTTTTGGTTCCCTCTTTTTTCAAAAACAGGAAACAAAATTTCAGCATACAACAGCATTGTTAGGTTTTGGTCACCGCCTTCTTCCTCTTCTTCATGATTTTACCACCACTGGCCTTGTTCCTGTTCTCTTGCCACTGTTGCCTTTATTCCTACTGTTCTTGTGTTTCTTTCCACTTCCTTTGTGGTCCTCAGTTTTTTCATGAGGGTTCACTTCCTCAAATTTGATCGGTTTTATAATGATACCAGATTTCTTCTTCACCTGCAAAGATCATATTGAACGTCAGAAATGAAAAATGAGCAATATATGCTAGTATTAACATCTTAAACGGTAATAAAACTATATTCCCCTCTTCCAAAGTAAGGTTGCAGGGACAAGGAACCACAAGTCGGTTCATATGTTCCTTTTCTTAAGACAAAAGAGAATTAAAAACTTGATGCGGTGGTTTTTATAAGGCACTCACATCTGGCCGAGTAAGAGCTCCGACAGCTGTTGCTGGATTGAATTCGGGTCCAACAGGGACACGAATGCTCTGCTCAAAAACCTCCTTAGACGTGAAAGGGTAAGGCAGAGTTTTTGTATGCAGCTTTTCAGCCTGCCAAGTCAACAAAATACAAAGACATGTTAACCAAAAGAAAGTGTAGTAAAGCAGACGATAATTAAGCATGTGGCAAATGTGACTTAAGTGCACAACACAATTCCTAAGGCTAGCAAAAGTAAATCTAACATACAGATTTTTACTCGAACTTCAACTATGTTATTTTTATATTTATCATTTTTTTTGTAATCATTCTTTAATTTTTTTAAAAAAGTTTTATCTATTTATAAACATCAATTAAAAAGCACAGCCCATCAATCAGCCGTGCCAGGCCAAGTTTTTCTGCCAATGGGGCATGCCGTACTTGGGCACGACATGGGCACAACACGGTAATGGCCACCACAACATAAATAGTCTAGCAACATAATTTAACTTCAAGTTTTTTTCTTCCAACAGTTGTCAACCATGCTTCTGTTTATCATATTACCTTACATGACTAACTGCAAGAAGAAGTCTAAACACCAAATGGAGGGGTAACAAGAGTAGTTTCTTGTATGTTATAAATTATCATATAAAGAGGACAAACCTTTTTATCCAACTTCTCAGAAATAATGACATGTTTGAGATGTGCATCCTTTCTCTTCTTAAGAGCTTCTTCCCTCATCTTCTTGGCATTTTCATGCTCATCCAACATCCATGAAGGTACACCTTTCTTTCGCTGCACATCTGTCCATTGTCCCCAACCAGGGATTAAATTAGGTTTTTCAGGTACAGGATTCTCCTCGTTCAGAACCTTTTCCTTATCCTCCTCAAAATCTTCCTCCACATCATCCCCGGCAAAAGCAAGGCGTATAAGCTCTTCTTGGGAAGGAAGTTTGTATGATGCTTTAGGAGCAGACGATAAAATCCCATCTACCATCTGTCCTTCACTATCAGTCTCACTTTCCTCATCCACTTCCCTTGCAGTTTCCTAGACCATTAACAGGCAAGAAATTGTAAGCCACGAATAATCACGTAACTGTAGAGCAAAAGAAAAGACCAGAAGGGAACTACCTCTAAACCTTGATCATTCAATGCAGGTTCAACAACCTTCATAGACTTCTCATTGTTGGCATCCACATCATTTCCGCTTTTCATCTGCTCATTATATACCTAGTAACAATTAGCGTTGAACGCCCGATCACCAATATAGAAGAAGCTATAGTAAGAAGGGAAATTAAACCTTTTTCCATGTGCCTGATGCAAAAATAGCAACATCATATGATGTCTTCGGACCTGGGTCCCTAACAACATCTTCAAAGCTCTGTGAATTTCAAAACACATTACTTGTGTTAGAAAAAAAAAAAACACATTTGAGGTAAAAACTCCACTGAAAGCTGGAAACAAGAAATCCATTACCTTAAACACAGAATCCGGATGACTCTCATGATCTACATGAAGAGTGAATGAATCAGTTTTAACATTCTTCTGCACATCATTATTAGTACCATTTCCAGCATCCATATTTGCTTCAGCTTCCAGGTCACCTTCACTATCACTGTTACCATAGTAATTATCTGTTTCAATCTTTTTACTTGGTACCAAAACCTCCCTTTTAACTGGACCAAAGACCCTCCTACCACTTGCAGCGCCTTCTTTTAAATTTTCTTCCCCACCTGTACCCTCCAACTTTTTCAATGATGACTCATACTCTTGAAGAGCAGCATTAGCTTCTTGAATTGCTTCTTCTTTTCTTTTTTTCATCCCGCGTACCTACATTAAAAATTATGAAGAAAAATTAAAATTAAACAAATAAAGAAAATTAATAGGTTCATGAATCTGCAGTCATAAGTAAAATATAACAGTGATTCACCATAAAAGGTAAAGAAAGCACTCCAGATTCAGGCACTTCATCATCTTCTGCTAACACTTTAAGTGTCTTCTCTTTTGCTGTTGCATACAACTTGGATGCCCTGTCCTGGTCAGAACCCGCAGAATTTTCGTCAACATCATCCTCATCACTACTATCATCACTGCTGCTGCTATCCTTCATAGATTTCATTTTTCTAGTCAAAAGTGCATGTTGTTGGAGTTGTTCAGTTATAGCTGCTCGAGTACCTTCATCTTGGGCATCCAGACCACGCTTTAAAATGCGCTTTGCCCACCTTGAACTGTTTTTGTGCTTTAGAGTCATGCGTTCCTGCATCAATATAGATAAAAGAACCAAAAAAAAAATTACTTTTAAAATCTGAAAGACAATACTTCTTAGGACAGGGGATGCTTGTAATAATCAATGGAGACTTCCAATCACCTCTGCTCGTTTAAATTCTTGCTTCCTCGCGTCTTCTTTTGCTGCTTCAGGATCCATCAACATTTCCACAGATGCTGCTTTCAGCCTATCTTTCTTCAGCAGACGATGATATGTTTTTGATTTGATCTTCTTGATGCGTTTTCTCTTCATCTCATGACGAAAAAGAAGGCTGCGCATTTTAGCTACATGATTCCGCTCTTCCAAATAATCTTCAACAGAAATCTGCCGAGCATAGATAAGAACAAGAGACACTCAACAAACCAGTATAACTAAAGAAATTAAGCCTAAAGATTTAATGCAACAGCACATATATTTTTTTCCCAATAGAATACACCACAAACCTATAAATTCATCTAAAAAGAGCCACAGCATAAGAATTTGAAAGATCAAGCTGATGTCTACTGTGTCACATAGCAACTCCAGAATATGCACATGTAAAATAAAATAAAAAAGCACAACTGTATAGGAACCTAGCTGACATCAAATTTTCTACTGCTTAAGAGAAGTTGGTTTTGATCATATCATCGTACAGTGACTTTCTGAATATTAACTTTATCATGAGAAAAATACTCTCTGCCATATCTAACCTTTTGTAGGATAATAGTTGGTTAATGACATAAAATATTAGCTATTACCTTTAAATTGAGTTGTGAATCAAACCCGAATTCAATGAACAAACAATGCATAGAATCTCCTCACCTTGTTTAATTCAAGAAGCTTTGAACCATCTTGCTTATGAGCTTCCTTAACCTTGTCGTCATTGACTAATGACGCCATTTTCTTCTCAAACTCAGTTCTAGGTTCAAATCCAGCAGCAATGGCCCCTACGGTTGAAAATCCCAAGTTTGTATCTTCATCGAAATAAATAGAAGGTGCCTCCCTGTTCATCTTGACTAAAGGCTCCCACTTGGTAATATCTTTCTTTGATTGTTCATACACTACCTTCCGCTCCAATTTTTCTTGTTCTGGTTTTGGAAGCGGAGCTAGGACAGATGTCGACTTTTTACGCATCTGATGCATCCTCTTTCTAAGTTTACTGTATCCAGATTTTCCTTGAAGAGGTTCCAAAAGATCATCAATGGAAATCTGACCATTGCCATCCAAAACATCCCGAGTAGGATTAAATTCAGACTCTGGGTATGCCTCGGATATAACTACATTCTTCTTTTTCTTCTTGCCTGAAATGGATATAAATTTGAGGTGAGTCATACTACAACAAGAAGTGGCTAAATAGCTTCTAATCAGCTCAAAAAAATCACGGCCTAGATGGGCAGATTTCCTCTGGAATAACTATGTCAGCAATATTTCTGACTAAATGATGTATTTACAGTGACTTCCCCAAAATTTGGTTCTGTCTGATTCAGGAGTACAAACATTGCCTACACATATATACAATTTCCATCTAAAATTGAAAACAAAACATGGAGAGAGATTGCCCAAAGAATTGCTATGTTGCACATCTATAGGTTTTGAAGTGGTTACCACGACTACACAAACCTGAGGAATCCAGAGGGTTCTTTTTTATGGATATTGTCCACTTTTATATCACAAAGAAGCTTGATAATTTATTGATTAAATTACTGAATCAAAATCCACGCAACTGAATTCTTAACTATTTGAATTTCAAAGATTTGAACACTAAACTTATCTACTGAAGACAGTTCTACTAGTGATACCTTCAAAAAATTCGCTTGGCATTCCAGTAACCCCTTGCAACATCCTCAAGTGCCTTTCATCGTTGTCACCATCTTGAAACTCATCACCAACCTGCTTTGAAATTCCCCTTCTCCCACAATTATTTTCAATATCATTATTGTCATCCTCATCATCTGACAGCACATTCTCATCCTACAAATGCAAACAAAATCAGATTCCTAATTTTGGAAACATGAACCAAAATAGCCAAGCGTTAATCTGCAATAGAGGAAAAAAACCATGAGGTGAAAGTGTGGCCCACTGAGAAATGTAAGACAGCTACCTCCAAAATGTAAAACTGATAAAGCAGGAGGAATGTATAGTTTTGAGTCACCACTATTATTGATTTATTACAGCAAACTGGTCGAGAAAGTGTGGACTTTCTGCTGAAATTTTTTCTATGTGATTTTTTTCTTTTTTTCCTTAACACCTATAGCCTACACAAGCTTTTAGCATGACCAACCCTCCTTAAGAAACTTGTAGTTCCAACTTCAACCAATAACATCCATTATCAGCTCACACTTTCATTCACAGAACCTAACCAAATCCATATTTTCCTAGCTGCAGAGTTCAAGGTCAAACATTACTTGTCCGATTAATGTAGATAGTAAATATTCATATACAAGTCCTTATCTTCCCAGACGTCTGTATTTAGACTAGCAATGCCGGGCACGATGAGTCAATAAATGATAAAAAATTTCCAACCCTTGGTGTAAAGAATTTCATGTCAATGCACTCGAATTCAGTGTTCATATAGTTCATGGCTCAAAATTTTAAATAAATGCCGTTATTTAGACCTGATAATGTTCAGATCACATACTCCTTAAATCATACCGTTCACCTAAATAACCAATTAGAGTAATATTTCAACAAGCTTCCATCAAACTCTAACTTCAAAACTAAGTTTTTCCACAAAGAAATTTGTTATCTAATTCAAAAGTTCAACAAAAACTGGCCAAATCAAAGTTCATCAACCACAATAATACAACAAGAAGCACCCAAAAAACATAGCTAAAATTAAAAATAATTCATGCAAATGAATCGCATTATCACAAACCTCAAACTTCTCCGGAAGCTCGTACTCGTAATTTTCGACCGGATCAAACCGGCGGTTCTTCCTCGACTCTTCCTGAGGCAACGGT
Source organism: Citrus sinensis (assembly GCF_022201045.2). Taxonomy (NCBI): domain Eukaryota; kingdom Viridiplantae; phylum Streptophyta; class Magnoliopsida; order Sapindales; family Rutaceae; genus Citrus; species Citrus sinensis. The sequence continues at coordinate 2,469,603 of NC_068563.1, read as the reverse complement.
TCCTCGTACTCATAAAAATCACGCGCCTCGTCAGAACCAATATCTTCGTCGCTTCCGTTCAAAGAATTTGTGTTTAAGCGGTCGATTTCTTTTCGCAGCGAATTAGGCAAGCGCGGTCCTTTCCTCTTCTTCTTCTCGCCGCCGCCGTCGAGCTTTTTGCTTTGCCTTTTCGGTTTCTTGCTGTGTTTCATTTTGTGTTTCGTTGAGTCTGCTGACTCAGCAGCTTTTCTCTTCTGCTCCACCATTCTGTTCGTGCTAGTGCAGGTGATGGCGGCGAAATATGAAGCAAGTAAGCTGACGATATAACACAAATTCTTTTCTTTTCGTTTTTCGGTACTTCGTTAGTAATTGAGCTAACGAGTCGGTGTCGTTTCGGGTTGATCCGTAGACAATTTTAATAATAGGATCGGACCTTAATAGTTTTAATTATTACAAATTATTTCTAATTCTTAAATTATTAAATGGATAAACATTCATTTGATCTCTCTAGCTTGATTTAAATATTTATTTAGGTGACGTTTCTTTTTTTATTTGAAATCTAAATAAACTTAAATTATTCTAAATTCTCAGTAGAACTGAATGTCTGAATCTGAATGATATATTTATTTTTTTATCTTAATCGTTAAAAATAAATATTAAGTTATTTTTTTAACTTAAAAAAAATCTAAAAACTAATATTTTTATATTTATGCCCTTATAAATTATAGATGTTAAACAAATAATAAATTATAGATGAATATAAATAAGACAATAAATTATCATAATATAAATCACATTCAATTGAATACAACTCTCCAATACTCTATATTATATATGTTAATCAATTTTATCATAGTTTAATGATCTTTTCATATAAAAAAATTTATAAAAATTATGAAGATAAATAATTTTAATTTGAAGAACATAAAAGGTTAAAAATAATAATAGTCTACCACTATATATTATCATAAGTTATATAGAGATGGGTAATAATGCTAATTATTAAATTTTATTTAGGTAAGGATGAAAATTAATTAACTAGATAGGGATATTTTGGAGAATATATTTTATTGATATCATTTAGACTTTTTAGACTATAAAAAAAGCTAAAAAAAATAGCTTAATAACTTAATGATTTAATGACTGAAAATTCTTATTAACTTGAAAAAAACAGACTTAATAACTTAACTGATTAAAATTAAGTCAATTAAATCATTAAATAAAAAAAATAAATATCCCCTTAGTCTTTATAATTTAAAAAATACCTCGAAATATTTTTTATAATAATATCTTTACAAAAAAATTCTTTATATTAATTAATTTATCTATAAAAAATGAATTAACTAATCTATCTATCTATATATATATATAAAGCTGAGACTACAAGAGATGATGTGGCATCATCATTTCTCAACTCTGTATATTCTTTATTATCTAATAAATAGAGAAATTTTCTTTCTGATTTGATTTTTCATCTTCTCATAATTAATTTGACTGTTATTACACAATCAATATGTAACAATTCATCAAAAAACCCATTATCTTCTCTAATTGAAACATTCTTGATCATAAATTAAGCAATAATTTATAAACATTTTTAATCACTCTTCTCCTCTGCCTCACCTTAATTTATAAATAGCAACAAAAAATATAATATCCCACGTAAACATAAACACAACATAAAATAACAAAAAATAACAATGGCTTTAAAACATGTGTTTTTTATTTCGGCCCACACTTGCCTAATCATGGCAAATATTGTAAATGCAACTAGTAGGAATGATCGCCTCAACAACAATATGAAAACCAAGCTATGATCTTGCAACAAGACTTAAAGATAGCGAAGGCCTAACGGAGTGCCGGAACGCATTAATGGAGCTGAAATCATGCTCAAATGAGATTGTTATATTCTTCCTTAATAGTCAGGCTGATATTAGCCCTAACTGTTGCCGCGCTATTAATATCATCACCCATAATTGCGGGCCTGCAATGCTCACCTCTCTCATATTCATTGCCGAAGAAGGAAACATATTGAGAGGCTACTATGATACATCTTATGCTCCTTCTCTAGATGGCCTCGCGGTGATATATCATTCTCAAATTTCTAAGGTTTTGGCTTAGACAAGGTGCATCTATAGCACTTTTATTTCCATGGTGTTAACTAATAAATTCTTCACACGGTTTTATTTCCTAGTTAACTAATAAATACCAATATTAAATAATTAATATTTTTTGTACCATACAATGATCTTGCTAACAATTATTTATAAATAAATCTATATTTGCCAAATTAAAGCACTGTTTATTGTCCTTGCAACAATCTTACTAATAATTATTTTACCAAAAAATAATTTACCACATTAATCTTAAGAATAAAATAATAATAAAAATATTTGTATAATTATTTATGTTACTTTTAAGGTTAATTTGATAAATTATCATTTTTTTCATTAATATCCTCAAGAATATCGTTAATGGTAGAAGTGTAATATATTTTAATTGTAGGGATGTTTTAAGGTATTTTTTTTAATATAAAGATTAAATGAGGACTTAATTGAAAATATAAAGATTGAATAAGTATTTACCCTTATTAAATCCTCATTTTCTTTTTTCAAATTAAGAAACGTTTAAAAGATGCTAAAATTAAAAATACCAATTACTTTAACAAGAGTTTATTTTTTCACAATTGAAAAAGAGGAGACTACTTCGTTGAAATAGTTCTAATGTCAGACTTTTGGTACAACCATCAATATAGTTCTAATGTTTAATTATTAAAGTGGGGCTAATTTTCAGCAGCCATCTCTTATTCTCTTAACTTGCTTGTCAGATTCTTATCTCATTATTGAGATTGAGGGTTAAGATCTCTATATGTATATATGTGAGGGTTCATTTCTATTAACATGAGAATATATATCAACTTCATTAGAGCAAAATTTCAAACAGTATTAAAGTATGTCATGGCAAATTTGTGTATGTTATTCACATTAACATTTAAAAAAAGAAAAAAAAAAGGGGGGGGGGGGGGGGAAACCTTGCCCTTTTGTGCACCCTCGAAAGGTTTTACTGGTCATTATCATTTATCACTATCGTTTATTTCTATTTCTATGAATTCATCTACAATTCTCTTGAGACTTTTAATTACTAGTGATGTGACCACCCGATGGTAGTTCTAAGTGCAATTCAATTCTTATTTATCATTTACATTATATAATTGAACTTAACATTTTATTTGTTTATAAACATTAGTGTCTTCCTTGATAATTATACTATAATTTGCCGTTGGTAAAATAAAATTACAAAGTTTCTTAACTATCATTCTAACTTTTTTCATCCAATTACTAAGTGGTATTCACTCGTTAGTGATAAATTTCAACTAATAAAAGTATTTATTAGTTCATTTTACCATTCAAAGTATGAATGTCACTTAAGTTGAGAGGATAGCCGGTAGAATGATGGTAGGAAATGTAGCATTATTAAATAAAATTTCTAATGAATTTTATCATTGAAAACCTAACATAATTTCCTTAATAAATAGAATTATCTTAATAATATATACATTTTTTAAAAATTACCTTAATAAGAGAGAGGGAGGAGGGGGGAGAAGCACTAGACGATCTATTCTTTTCCTAAACGGTAGTTCTGGTTAGGCCCATACATTATCCCCAGTACATCTTTGCGATGAGCCTAAAACATTATGCAAGATTCAGCCCATCCCCATTTGAGGGAATTTGTTTTTCTTTTTTACCGATTTTCATCTAAGACAGCGAGGTTGCAAGACGAAATGAATTTGTATTTGAGTTATGAATTGGGATGATCTATAAGACTATAACCCAACTTGTATTCACACACATACATATACCATTTAATCTTTCCCCTAAAATCAAGTTTACGATTTTAGCCACTGAAAAGCCAGCGCTAAGAGAGTCTAGAACGAAATTTGAACTTCTTTTCTTTTAAATTAAAAAAAAAAAAAAATCTTTTCAAGAAAAGAAACAAGCAGCAAGGCCTCTTCTAAAAAATTACATGGGTAATTGCCAAATTTATGACATTTTCAAGTGTAAGCGGTGAGCGATGCCACGCTTAATCCATTCAAGAGACGACAAGACCAGAATCCCCACTTGTATTCACACGCATGCATATGCCAAAAAAAGGTCATTTTCTTCTGCTTCTTCTCATTAATAGTAACACTCTACAGTCTACACCAAAAAAAACCAGCTTAGATTACAGTAACTTTTTACTTGAAAAAGCAGGTGTGAACTTTCCCCAGCCTCCCTTCTCTGACTTTTTCACACTGCACCATAAAAGCTCCCTTTTTTTTTGGTTTTTTCAAAATAACATGAGTTGTCAAATCTGTTTAGCTTAATAAGGCAGAAACGAGGCAAAAACCATGTACATTAACTTTTGACACTATGGAAAAAGAAACAGATTCACTTCAACTGCTGCTGCTTTGTAATTGTTACCGCTGGTGCTCTTGCTGGTGATGAAACGTTGCTACCCATGGCAGGTGCCCAGAAATCAGCACCGTTGCTGTTCGCCACGTGTACGGTGCACGCCACGGGGACCAGACACAGTCCCTTGCTCTTCAAATCCTTTCTTGATTCTTCTCCTCCGTTTTCTCCGCCCTCCTGTTAATCAAAATTTCAGTAAAATTAAAAAGAAAAAAAAGGGCAATAAAATTAACAATATGAACAGTTGACAATTTGACCAAATCAAGTCACCATCACTGTAAGTGAGTGAAGTGAAAAACTCACTGGGAAATGATAAGTGGGACCCATAACAAATGGTCCACATTTTACTATGCATCAGGTGAAATTTATAATCAATTGCATGAAAATGGAAGCAGTGGAAGCAAAAATAAAGGAAAAATGTTTCCAAATTTTGGTTGCATGAGCAGTAGTGCGTACATGTTGGTGGTGTTGCAGGTACGGCGAGCACAGAACCTGAACCTGATCGTGCAGGAACCTGATATATCCCATCGCTTCATGCAGCACTGATGCTGTATCTGTCTGCATATGATTATTTTCATTTCAATTCCCCATAACCAACAAACACCACTCAAATTTTATCAATAGTTAATTAACTAAATAAAAAACTTTTTAACTTAATTAATTGCCTTCTAATTAACAAATTTTTGCACCTTGCCAAAGGGTGACACAAGTTGCTGCAATGCCGTGATTCGGTCACCTAGCTTCTCTTTCTTGGCCTTTGCATGGGCTGTAGATGATGGATTATCAGCAGCTTTTGTCTTTTTGCTGGTTCTCTGGCTTACCACTGGAGCTGTTGTGGTAGCTAAATTTGAGTGCGGAACAGATTCTTGGCCTGACCCATTTCTCTTTTTCTACAAGAAGATGAAGGGATGAACTGTTTTTCTTTTCTTTTTCTTCCCCTTTTTTAAAAATTTTATTAAGAAACCCCAAAGATGAAAACTTTACGAAAATACCAAACACTTACGGTAGATTTGGAGGGAGTATTTGCACTGCTGTTGTTACCAGAAGAAGCTGAAGAAGAATCACTACAAGTTATGCCAGATTTTGGAGTAGCAGCAGCAGTAGCCGTTGTTTCACCATACACAACAATATCACCATCATTTTGCTTATTATAGTCACCAAAGCAAAGCATTTTGGGAGGCTTTTCATTAGCAGAAAAAACAGAAGAACAAGCGTAGTTGTTAAAATCAAGACCCAAAACAACATCATCAGAGAACAACAACTGGGAGAAACTTGTAGTACTCCCTTGTTCGCCATCAAATCCTCCATTATCAGCCATCAAAAGCCACCAACCAAGGTCAACACAAAGGCCAAAAGCTTCAAGCTTTTGGTCTTTGTTGGTTTGCTTTGGTTTTAGTTTTTATGATGTGAATGTGACTATGTGAGATTGTGAGCGAGCATCAATAGTACAAGTGTAGTTGTTAAGTGTGTTAAGACTTGAGAGCAGCCGTTACAATGAGAGGTGTTCGGTTTTTTCAAGGCTTTGGTTTTCGGCTATTTTCAGTCAAACCCACCTGGCCCGAGAAAACCGTGGTTTAGCTCTCCAACGCGTTGTTGCTTCCATATGTAACCGATTTTTTTTCTTCTCTCTTTCTGTTAACTCACCCGCTCACCGACTCATTGAGTTTCACTTCCCAGGGTAATTTTAAGTTGTTAAGTTCTTGGAAAGAATAGAAAATATTTTTATTACATTTGCGGCAAATACGGAAAATAAAACCTCCCAAACGGAAGTACCTTTGTAGCGAGGGGTCCAAACTGGCAATTCGGAGAGCACCTTCTAAAATTTCATTCCCATTGGCCACTATTTAATTAAATGGTGGGATTAATTCACTTAAAAATTATCAAAAATTATTAATTAATCATTCAGTTAAACTTTGGAGCCATCCAATACGTATTAATAAGAGACGTGATCAAATTAATTAACATGATAAATATTGAAGTGTGATGACCTAAATTGTAACCCGTATCATATGTGAGACTATAATTGAACTTTTTATTATGTTCCTATTCATTATGATGATATAAAAGTGGTGTAACATATAAATTATAATTGTGATGAAAAAAATTATAATTATAAAATAAAATTTAATTGTGTGTATTAAATATAAATTTTAAATAATAATTTTAAAAAAATAATAATTTTTTTATTTAAATAATTGATTAAATTAAATTAATTGTTACAACACTAACTTCTATTATTCGTCAAACAATTGAATACTATAATTTTTAAGATACCCTTATCCAATCAGACTGTCAAATAAAAAACTCTTGAGTGTCGTCTTTTATTTCAGCTAATTCGTGGAATTAGCAGGACTGTTTACAGTCCGAGCGCAAACAATTAAAAAAGAGTAATGATACAGCCACAAACTCTTGTACAAACTTATTTTGTACAAACTGACTTGGCATTAATTCATTGGTTGAATGAAAATATAAATTAATAAAAACAAATCATGTGGGCCAAGTGATATTTAATTCAACCAATCTTATCATGTCACATCAGTTTGTACAAAATAAATTTGTACAAGAGTTTGTGGCTGTATCATTACTCATTAAAAAAACCAGAAAGATCAAAGGGGATGAAACCGTGGGCCCCATTGCCGCATGATCAAATCTTCGTCTGATGAGAGACGACGAAATCAGAGGGTTATCCGCACGCTTGGCACCGCGTGGTGAATTGGCAACTTTTGATCATTTGCATGTATTGGTAATTGGGGTAATGTACCATCTGTTTCAAATTTTGGACCCCTAAAATTTGACTGAGTCAACTCTTCCAGTTCAAATTTCAGATATTACCCTCACGATTCTGAAATTACTAAAAGTGATATCTATCTTATTAGATAAGATATAATCTGTAAAACGAGCTGGAGCTGTGAAGAAGCAGACAACATAGAGCAAGTGAAAAATCAACTTTTACCGCATCCCGTGACAATGAGTTTCCATGATTTTGGTTTAGCTGGCAAGTGAGTGTATAGTTTTCTCCATATATATATATAAAGAAATGAAAGACACGTGGACAAGCATGCCAATATTGTAAGGAAAGGAAGAGGGAGAGTGAGAGGTCCGGTCAGATTTTGGAATTCAGACATTTGTTTCTGCAACGTGTCGTATGGGATGTCGCGTATCCCGACACCTCGTTGGTCGTTGGCTCCGTTAATGTACGATGTCTCAACCTTCACCATCTCCAATGAACAAGCCTGGCACTACAACTATTCACGAGATTCTTTACAATCTTATACAAACTGAGATCCGGCCCAAACTGCCGACATTCCGCCCACGCTCGTACATAAGCAAATCCGAATGCCCCCCTTTGAAGCCTTCAAGCATCAAGTTTTAATAATTTCGAAAGCGAAGTAAGAGAGAACGTGTGAAATTCAGCGTACGTTAACCATGTCAACAAGTCCATATTGAGTTCATCGCTACAAGAAGAAAGCTATGCAAACAAGTCTACAGATGAATAGTGTTCAACTGAGTAACATGTAAAGGAATTAGAATCCGCAGCTTTAATACTTTTGGATCATAGATTCGACAGCGCGACAACTTGATACTGGGAATTTTTCATGGTAACAGCCTTAATTTGTTAAATTCTTAACCTCTCCTAGGAATGCCGGCAAACGAGTAGGTTTAAAAAGTTAATGACATCTATAATAGATACCAAGATGTTTTCAAAATCAATTACAGTATAGTAACACTCTATACAGGAATAACTTCCATATAGTCAGTTATAAATAATAATAAATTTACACTTTATAATAAGTTATTAATATTTCTACATCCCGATTGAAAGAACTTGCCTCCAGATAGCAGTAATTACCAGTGTGTTGCAAAAAATATATGTTGTTTTACATTATAGGCTTGAGATGTAATAAAATATTTTTTTTTCTAAAATTGTTCTAAACAATGATTTATTTTAGGATGACTTTGCATATTCCCAACACTACATACATGTATGTACAAACTTTTTAAAACTTCATCTATCTTTTTTATCAATGCCTATATATTGGATTTGACATGCTTCATTAAATAATTATTAATGTAGCGTATATTTTATCTCTATATCACTTGCACTAAGAATAACTAAATCAAAATAATAATTTTTGTACCCATACCTCGATTAAATTATAACCTCATAGTAAAAATAATAATTTGATCCGAACATTATGACTATAAAGAAGTTTTACTGTATAAACAATGTTGCTTTGAGCTTTACAAAGGTGCCCAAAAATAAGTGTTAACCAATGACAACATTAGTGCTTCAAACAAATTATCCAAAAGAAAAATGATCCTTTGGAAGTGTGAACATCAATGATTCTACCCTCCAATAGCATTAACCAGGCTGAAGCTGTTATCGGCACACCATCATTTGCCAATAATCTACACTTCCCAGGATGATCATCTGCCGGGCAATAACCTATTGACAGTTACTAATTATAGTATTCCGTGCATTTCATCTCCATCTGATTCTAGCAAAATTCACATCCTAAACCCCACAGTTTAGCATTGAAAGTTCCTGGAAAGAGAAACCATGGAAATAACTATCTAAAATGAAACCGTAATGGCAAACAAACAGTTTTTTGTAACCTATGTGAAACTATATGTTTCAGATAATCCTAAACCTGACGGATGACTCCTTTTTCTGAGATACCAAAATATTGGATTTGGCTAAGTTGATTCTTAGGAATCTCGAATTAGACCATTTGTACTACTTCACCAAAAGAAGCTTATCCAATGTCGTCCGTACGGATACTCAAATTCCCTGGAGAAGATGGCGAAATCAGTCTTGACAAATTGTCAATTCTCGGCAAAAGATAAATAGAACGTGACAGCAGCTCCCGACATCGGCATCAATTCAAGGAACTAAATTAACTACCCCAACCAAAAAAAGAAAAAAAAAACTGACATTATTAAACAAATTATATAGAGCGTAATAAAGCAATAATATGTTGCATATTGAGGTTTGTGGCAACCAGCGTGATAATAAAAAAGCAAACTTTATTGTAGTACAATTAGTTGCGCATAAAGCTTCCTGTGCATGAAACGCATTTAGTCTGCGAATTGCAGCAGATAGAAAGCAAGACTATTCCGGTCGATTGCAGGAAACTGCACTCCATTTACTGCATTACCAAATTTTCAATTTATTCTTAAACATTACGCAAGCTATCAAACCCAAAATCTATAAAATATCACGTTTAGCAAAGCAAGAAGACAAAATCAAGAACGTCACTACTCATTTAGCCATTAGAACAAACATCTTGTAGGCATGCTTTAACCGCAACATATGTCCTTCAACTTATCAGCGGCTGATTCTTCTACCTTATACTGCATTCGCAAGAAAACGACAAATGGGTCATCAAAAACTCGAAAATCAATCAATATACACGTATACATAAGCACTTATAAGTACATACTATGTAAAAAAAAAAGTGAGTATATATGAATCGAGCACCTTGTTGAGGACCCAGATGGAGTGATTATAAGCTCTGTGGAAGAGCTCGTCGAGGGAGCTGGCATCGTTGGCGTCAACTTCTCTATAGTTGACGAAGTTTTCGCGGGCGTATTTGGCATAATAAGGTCTCGTGTCTTTTGGCAAACGCCGAATCAGCCTCAGAACGGTAGCGTACGCTCGCAACGCTTTGTCCATTTTCTGTTCCAATAGCAGAGCACAGCAATCCCGTGGCTTTTACAAGTTTGAGGCGTCTCTGTTTCTTTGTTTCGATCGATTGGGCCAGAACCAGCAAGGTTGCTGCGTTAAGCTAGCCCAACATTGAGGCCCAATTCATTATTTTGTCCATTTCTTTGCCATTTGGTTGATTTTCCTTGTATCAAAATAAAATTATGTTAAATTTACTTATATCTCCCGATTGTCTAAATTCATAAAATTATAACATAACTATTTTCCCAAACGTATTTAATAAGGCGAGATCAATTTTATAGTAAATATTTACAAGATCGGAATGAGTATCTTGAAGATTCAAGCTCTTGTCCTTCAAGTTGGAGGGTTCTTCTTCTTCTTTTTTATTATATTTTTTCACCAAAAAAAATATAAAATTTGATTTAATTTGTATAGATAATCATAATAAATATTTAAATAAAGGAAAATTATCATTGCACCACATTTGTTTTGCCTTATATTCATCCAACCACCATAAAATTCTAATATAATCTCCGCACCACCTTTTTTTTTAAATTTGTATTAATTAGCCACTTTTGTAGTAACACCGTTAAATAATTTAAACGAAACGATAATTTTACCTCTAAATAAATTAAAAAATTATTTTATTTTATAAAATCTTTGAAAAATAAAAAAATTATAATTATAAAAATACTCCTAAATTTAATTAAAAAATAAATACATTGATACTGCATTCCCTCGTTTTGACGGGAGTTATTTTAGGAAAGTCCCTTGAGACCATTTTATTGCTTTATTACACTCTATATAATTTGTTTAATAATGTAAGCTAATCCCTTGAGATTAGCCTGTTTCAGTGCATCATGTGTCCAGAGAGACGAATTTTGCTGCTGACTTCCTTGCGAGAAGGGCTCTCATTCTTCCCCTTGAGTTCCACCTATTTAATCTACCTCCCTTAGGAGTGAATTTTTGGTTGTTTAATGATGTCCTAGAGACTGCGTACCCTCATTTTGCTAGGGTCCTTTTGTAACAAAAAAAAAAGAAAAAAAAAGTACAAACACCTTGTAATATAATTAAATCCCTACATAGGAACCGAAGAGCAACACCAGTGCAGTGAAATATTTGCAGGAGACAAAACAAAATCAAGTTAATAGTCATTTTTTCAAATTAATTTTTGCACGAATGCAATTTAATATCAAACCCCTCTTGAATTGCAATGTGAGTGTTTTTCTTCTTTTAATTTTTTTTTTTTTTAAATTAACTTCAATGTGAGTGTGATTTGAACTTAAGAATCATTTTTCCAGTGCCAATGTAAATGATTTTTATATAGCAAAATGCATTTCGTGGTACATAGTTTTCCAACACCAAACCCAGAAGCGAATTAGCAGATGTTCCGCACATTGAGTCATACTGGCATCACATATTCATAGCTTGTCACATGAATGTTCGACTGCCGCCTTTTGCTACAGTTCTCGCTGACCATTAATGCTCAATCTTCTTGCCACACACATTAATTACATCAACTGCCAAACCATTTCAATCCAACTTTCTTAAGAAACCAAAACCTGTGTTTATGGCGTTTGTTGAAGCACGTTTCATTAATTGTTGTACAAAACTTAGCCACACTCGAAGTATCAAAATTGCTATTCGCTGCTTTGAAGTTCCGGCCTTCCAGTCTTCACAAGACTTCTATTAAATTGAGATTTGAGAAAGAAGAAACTGAACATCTGATAATCGCTATTGATTGTTTTTTAGAATTTTCCTATTTTGGCTTTCTTTCAAATGAAAGATGATACATCTACTTAATCAAAAAGTAAAAATAGTGATATATTATTTACAAAAATGGAGGAAAAAAAAAACGAAGATTTTACAAGCAAGTCAACTTTTAGATTTATAAATATTTATAAATATGATTGCAAGCAAATTTGCTAACTTTACGGTTCCAATAATTATTATAAATAATGTTAGAAAACGGAGAGAAACTTAACAGTGCCATTTAATGATATTGTTCCCCATTACATGAGCAACATTGCTTAGTAATTAAATTGTTACCATACATATTACGAACAGATTTTTAATATTAGTAATTTTTCTTTTAAATCACCATTCGGCTGAGAATTTATACATAAAATGAGGAAGTAGATTTTTTTCCCAAAGATAAAAAAAAAAAAAACGTATTATAACTAGGGTTAATTCCGTCCTGCCCCCAAATGTTTCAACATATTCCACCGCGCACCTATATGTTTCAACAATACTCAATCCACACCCAAATCTGTTAATTTGACCGTTTATTCTAACGGTCAAAGGATAAATTTGAAAGTTCATGCCCTAAATATTATTTGATAATGATAAATTAAATTTATTTGATAAATTAATTGATGGGATTATTATTAATTACCTTTAATTAAGAATTTTTAATGTAAATATTAATTATTGGATTAATATTTTATCTCATTTCCTAATTCATGATTAGGGGGATTTTAGACATTTCATTCACTTTCAAATTGTTCCGTTAAAAGTAACGGTCAAATTAACCGAATTGGGTGCGCAGTAGAAAATGTCGAAAAGTTTGAGTGCACAGTAAAAAATGTTGAAAAATTTGGGGGTTGGGTGGGAATAACCCTTATAACTATTTAAAAACTTGTTTCACAATTAATTTGCGCAGAATGTGTGCTTTCTTAAACAAAGTCCTCCACCCAGTTTATGCTATCTCATTGTGCCACGACTGTTTTCCACTAAATTTTTAGTAAATTAAATGAAATATGTAATTGAAGATAAATAAACAATTTTGTGAGCTACACATACAATTCATGCAGAACCTTTCGTAATATCTGATTAATTTCATTTTTGTTCAGTATTTTAATTTTATGTGATTCAAAATTGAACATGCAAAAATCCAACACATATAAGCCGCAGATCAGAAGCCGTCGAAATTCCACGTCCCACATTTACTACAATCCATGCAAACATCCCAACATTAAACCGTCAAATCTCTTAACCTCCAGGACAAGAAAATGAAGGAATTGAAGAAAGAAAGTGAGAGAAAATGAGCCGTCATTAATGTACCTACAGATGAATCCCACATGTCACAAATTAAAACCACTAGTTTTGTAATTTCCATTACGTGGCTCGTGTTACTTCCAAGTTGGCGAATCTATTATCACTCATTTTCATTATAAAACTACAAGAATCTCAAGGATCTACTCTTCACGTACATTTTCCCATCAACTAAACACCCCCATCAACGAAAGAATGTTGGATATTTGGTCGTGGATATGTGAGCTCCCCTACTCAGACGAGTGGGCCGAGTCAGACTCACCATTCATACTTACACTAGCGAGCTCCTCTGCGAGTAAAAAGAACACAACTCGGGAGATTCAACTCAGAGCTGAGCGGACGTTCATGTCCGAAGCCGACGTTTCGTTGACTTTCAGTGTGTGCATAGAGGGCTTTGAATCTTTAGAGCCTCAAAAGACTATGTGGGTCTCTGACACGTGTCTTCTTTCTTCAGAGAAACCGTTTCTCCCGCTGGTACTCCAGCTTCTCCAAGAAATCATCACCCGTTCACCCCCGGCTCACGATAGCTCTTGTCCCCGTTCTCAGCTTCAGAAGCTCAAACCCGAACCCATATCATGGATCATGGACTCTCATTCGCCCGAATCTTTCTCAAGTTTTTTCAATTTACTGTTCCTCACACGCTTGTTTTGGTCATGTGCATGTGACGCTCCTAGTGTGGTTGGCTCTTTCTACTTCAACTCGGTATTGTCTCCCAACATCGAAGCATTAGCGTGCAACCATGCGCCTGTACTGCGAACCTTTTTGGAAACCGTAGGAGTGGATGCAGAGCTTTCCTTTACGCGCACCCTCGGGTACATCACAGCAAAATTGTTGATTTTAAGGGAGGTGGGCGTAGGATTACAGACGATAGCACCGTTGCCAGATCAGCAGCTTGGACTTTCTTACGCCGCGGAGGCACACGGGTTTTGGATTCTAAAGGGCTACGCGCCGGTGTCCGCCATGAAAGTCACGCGTTCCAACGAACATAACGGCAAGTTTCCTATCATTGAAGCCAAAGAATCAGTGCTGCGTTACGCCTTGGCGCACCAACAGCTTGAGGCGGTCATTCAGTTGGAATATTCAGTTGTATTCCACGATGGGTATATTCAGGTGAACGCACGTGTCGATAATCTACGCTTCCACGTAGCGAAACTAGGGTTTAAAAGAAATGACGACATGGAGTTCAACGAAGAGAGGCATTTCCCGTCGAGGGTACGAGTTTGGGTCGGCCCAGAGGTGGGGTCCACTTACGTGGCCGGGATGACGTTAGGCCGGTCAACGAACAACGGCGAGAGGGAAGTAGAAACGCAGAGGATTTTGAAGGGCAATTACGGAAACACAAAGATTCCAAAGGTGAAAGCTCGGGCGAGGATGACGACAAAGACAAGGATGAGAAACTGGAGGTGGGATCAGGACGTTGAGGGAAACGCTGCCGTTTTTGACGCGGTCTTGTGTGATAACACGACTGGTCAGGAACTTGCCACGCGGAAATGTGATAATAATGGTGATGGTGGTAGTAGTAGTTTTAGGAATAGATACTCGGGAGCGAATAGGCCGTTTACGAAGAGTGGTGGGTTGGTATTCGGTAGAGATGAGTATGGAGAAGGGGTGACGTGGAGATTGAGTAGAGAAATGGAAGGGAGTGTGTTGAAGTGGAGAATTGGAGGGCAAATTTGGTTGAGTTATTGGCCTAATAATGTGAAGAGTTCATATTTTGAGACTAGGTGTATTGATTGGTGTGATGAGGTTGATTTGCCTTTGATTGCTGGAAAATATCCGAGCTAGAGAAGGAAAACAAAGAAGCTATATATCTTGTAAATTAAAGATATGTATTATATATATGTGTGATTTCATCATAACTCTTCAAAGTTCTTAGTATGATTTATGAATATTGCCTATGTTAAGCAAATAATTGTTGCCTTGCACGCACATCTTCTACACATTCAAACAAATGAATGCATATATAGTCCAAACAAACCCTGAAAATAATTCATACAACAACATAAGAACAGCCACTGCTAGCTCTGTTCACTAATTAACTATTATTAGAAGGGCGAATATACGAAATCACAGCAAACGCAGCCTGAATCGTGGTGAGTATCAGAAGAAAGATGGCAGCGAGCACTGAAATGCCCGACCATGGAGAGTCAAAATACTTGTGCCTAAGGCTCGCCCATCTGACATGCCAATCATTCCAATAGTACTCATTCACGTCCTCAATTAACTTGGACAGATAGCTCCTCCTTATTTCAAACGCCACGTCTTTCCCCACATTAGTAAAGAAACAAGCAACTTCCTCATCAGTACCGAAAAAATTTTCAATAATTTTGTGGTCAGAGAGGAACCCTGCATCAGTTGGCGTGTGAATCAGACCCCCCAGGAAAGTAGTATAATCAGTTATGTACTTGGGGCAGTGACCATAGCATTGTTCGAAAGCAACACAATTGAGAAAAAAAGAGCTAATAAAGTCATCCATTGGTAATGGTGGGATCCTGAGAATTCCGTTGGTGAATTTGATGTCCAAGAAGCTGTCTTTGTTGTTCCTTGTCTTGAACTTAATTCCGGCTCGGTGAAGCTTCTCCGCCGGCTGAACGAACCGGAGGAATGTGTCCCTTCTTTCATCTCTGGGCCTTTCTCGATTATCCGTAGGGCAAAAGCTCAAACGAACTAAATCGAGCAAATGTTTCCCATCAAAAGTGCTTGCTTTGTCTAGGACTGAAGCTGGCCTTTCCAGCATGTAGCTGAAGAATTTCAAAGTGAGCCAAGCTAAAGAGATTCCGGAATTCAATGCTAATATATCGAACAAGGATTGAAGAACTCGGAAGGGAATTTGGTTTTCTAGCTTGAGAAGATCACGCATAAGAAAGGGGATAATCCAATTCATTTTAAAGATTGGATCATTCGGGTCTTTATCAACCAACCTGGTGAATTTGCAAAATAGCTCAATGATAAAGCATCCGTCAAGAACCATCATTTCAACAAAGTCATGGCTTGTGAACTCATTAGTCTCTGAGTAGCACTCTCTTATATTCATCTCTAAATTAGCCACAGCTCGGAAGCAGAGGCTGAGGGTTCCACTGGGGTCTTGTTTTCGACTGAGAAGATGGCGAAGGAATCGCCATTTGTGCTCTTCAATCATCATGAGGTGTTCTTGGCCATGATGATAAGGGCCAATGGAGACTATGCGGGGCTTGTAAGCTTTCTCATTGATCTCAACAAGGCTTTGAGGGACTCTGAAGATGCAACAAGAGCTGCTACCGGCTGTCTCGCTTAATAATTTTGGCATCCTGTCGATTTTTCTTTGCATCTGGCTTAGCCAATTGTGCCATTCTGCTTCTCCTGCCCTTGTTGCCCTTGCATGATCATGTTTGCCCCTGGTGTGATTCAAGTGACTTTCCATGATTAGATTTGTTGGAGGATTTGGAATTATACTAATGCTTGAAAATAAAAAAATGAATCTATTTATGCAGACTAAATAGTGCTGGCGGCTGTGTGGTTTATAGGAAAAGAAGATGAGCAAGATATTATTTTAATACAATGTTTATGTCTTTGTAGCGCATTGAAGTTCGCTTCTTTTTTTTTCCCCCCTTTAATCAATATATGATTTATTAAATGCGCTTGTTGGCTGAGCACTTATGGAGAAGCGAAAATTGATAAGTAATTTAATGACAAATTATATAAAGAGTTGGGTTATGTTGGAAGTGTTCTAAGATAAAGTATATCTTCATAACTACACAATTAAATTATAACGTTTTTTTTTATTATTTTACGTGTGTGATTGTGATATGTGCGTTACTTTAAAATAGTACCCATTGTCAATTACACGTTTCACTTCATGACAGCTTAGAAAAATTATATTAATTTGTTTCAAAATAAATGCACCTACCTACCCACTAGTAGCTCGAACTGACGTACAACTTTCACACACACATATAATTTGCAATCGTGAAAATCAAAGTTGGTTGATGTGAATGGTTCGACACTCTCACTCCTTAAGAGAGATTAGGGGTTTAAGCCTACTTTCGTATAGAGTCACCACTTTAGCCAGCACTTTACCCCTTATGAACCGACCCGGTGCGAGCCGGTATTAATTTGAGTTGTGGTACATACTTAAAGGTACCTCTTATAGTTGAGATCCACCCAAGACCACTTCATAATTCAGATAAAAAATAATAATTTACCATCGTGAAAATGTCTCAAAATTTCATGTATTTTTTAGTTGAGGATAAATTATGTAGGCAAACTATTTAATAATAAAAAAATTGTTTCTTAAACTTTTCAAAAACATTTGAAAAACTTAATTAATGCCAGTCATTTTGTGTCTGTTGAAAGATGATGATGCTATTATTGTATATGGTTACTAATAATCCACCTCACTGAACACGGGGTCATGAATACATGACTCCGACCACCAAAGTCAATTTTTTTTTTGTTTTTTTAGTCGGGCAATTATTGCATTCTTTCCCAGTTATTGCTAAGAGGGTCCGGAGAAAAATTAATTTTAAATACAAAATATTTGTCAGTGACTCAAAGAACCAACCTTAAGACAAATTTTTCATGGCCGAAGGTGTCGGTAAGAACTTTTTCATGATCTGAGTGAGAAGTTAAAGTAGTGATTAATATACTTCTAATTTTAAGATTATCAAGGAAAAATATTTTATCTATCAATGATTTGGACTAAATTCTTCTTTTTCCTTGATTTGCTTAAGGAACTTCATTGGTTGAGCTTTAGGCATGGTATTTGTAAAAGATACTTCAATTTGTGAGAATTTTTACTGAAAGAAACAGATGATTAGGAGTCTTGTTTTGGTATTTTGACAAGAAATTGGTCAAAATTAGTTTAAGGATTGGATTTTTTTTTTTTTTTTACTGACTATGATAATCAGACTATAACTTATATTACATGGTACTATTACTGATATTTACAATCAAACTATAACTCATATTCACATAAAAATATTACTGAGATTAGTTTTATATATTACAATTGATGAATAAATCAAAGCCCCCACAATATTTTTGTGGGACTTGAACAGCTGACAATCACTCCACCTTTGATTAAGATTCATTTCTCTCTCTTTCTCTCTCTCTTTTTATTTTTTATTTAGTTCAACAGCAACCTAATTTCTTCTTCACTTATGTAAGCAGAGGTTGAACCTCAAAATCTCACATTTTCAATACAAGAGATTTACTATTTCGGTTGGATAGCACCTGCCATTTCTCTTCCATTTGGGTCTCTATTTATAGAAAAAAAAAAAAAAAAAAACCCTCAAAGTTTGGCAATGGCCATGATCACGATTGCCCCTCCTGGGATTCAAGTGTCTTTCCATGATTAGACGTTTTTGAGGATTTGGATATATACTGATGCTTGAAAATAAAAAATGAACCTATTCATGCAGACTAAATATTGCTGGCAGCCGTGTGATTTCTAGGAAAAGAGGATGAGCAAGATATTATTTTAATACAATGTTTGTCTCTTTGTAGCGCATTGCAGTTGACTTTTTTTTTTAATCTTTAATCTATATATTGATAAGTAATTTAATGAAAAATTATATAAATTGCAGGTAAACCTTTCACTTCATGACGGCCTAAACAAATAAGATTGACCGGTTTAAAATTCATGCAACCCATCTACCCACTGTTTGCCCGCATTAAAAAAAAAAAAAAAAAAACTTGAATGAAGTGACGCACAACTTTCATATATACTTGCTACCGTGAAAATGTCTCAAAATTTCGAGTATTTATGAGTTGAGATTAAATTATGTAGGCAAATATTTAATAATAAAACTTAATTGATGCTATTAATCAGTATAACCAAGTCGTTTTTGTCTTTGTTGAAAGATGATGATGCTATTATTGTATGGTTAATAATCCACCTCATTAAACACGAGGTCATGAGTACATGACTCCGACGACTGGGACTACCAAAGTCAATCTTTATTTTTTGTTAGAAAATTATTGCACACTTTCCAAGTTATTGCTAAGAGGGTCTGGAGAAAAATTAATTTCAAATACAGAATATATATTTAACTATCAATGAGTTGGATTAAATTTTTTTTTTTCTGTGGATTAAATTCTTCTTTTTCCTTGATTTGGTTAAGGAACTTCATTGGTTGAGCTTTAGGCATGGTATTCGTAAAAGATAGTTCAATTTGTGAGATTTTTTACTAGAAGAAACAGATGATTCAGGAGGCTTGTTTTGGTATTTTGACGAGAAGTTGATCAAAATTAGTCTAAGTATTTGGATAAAGATTTATTTCTCTCTCTTTCGCTCTCTCTTTTTTTATTATTTAATCTAACGGCAACCTAATCTTGTCTTCACTTATGTAAGTAGGAATTGAATTTCAAAATCTCTTATTTCCAACACAAACAATTTATGGTCTTAACTAAATAACACCTGCCATTTCTCTCTCATTTGGGCCTCTATTTATAGACAAAAACTCAAAGTTTGGCATGAGATTATTATTATTTTAAAGCGCGAGATTCAATCTTACTACATTTTATTCTTATTTTCATATTCTTTAGAATTCAATTTTGTACTTTATTGTTTGAGTTCAATTTGCTCTCTTTATTTTAAACTGATGTTGTTTATTTCCTGAGTTTAAGTTTGGTACTTGTCACGCGGTTTTTATTAAAGCACGTGGCGCTGGGTGCATTTTTTTTTTTTTTTTTTTTCTGAAGAACTTCGCGAAAGTCATCTAATCTTTTAAGCGATCACATGAGTTATTTTTTAAGCATTATTTTTTTTATTATGCGCCTTTGGAGTTGTATTTAGTGCGATGTAGGTTGTTAATTTTATGTCATCCATTTGGGTGAGAAATTTGGGTTTAGATTAATCCAATCAAATTTTAAATTAATTAAGTTGGAAAAAAATCATTCGAACACCATTTAAACTTATAATTTATATTGAATCGAATAAAAAAATTAGGGTTGAGTTTAGATCTTATCAGATTCGAATTGCATTATTTTTATGCAAGGCAACAGGGAGAATTATTGTAATTATTATTGTTGTTGTTGTTGTTTTAATCACCATATCATAATCCTGGATTTGACAGCTTACATTGGAATCAATTAAAAGATAGGCTACAAATTGGACTGCAATAAGAGGAACTTCGTATCGTAGTTCCAATTTCAACACGCGAAATTGAACAATCCAATGCTGAATACATATCATTTCAACAAATCAAAAAACAATATAAATTACAATTATTCCAACTTCTCATACCTTTTGCCAATATCAAATGCTTTCACAGCATCTCTCATGTCAACAAAACAATCACAAGCCTAAAAAAATTTGACCAACTTCCACAACTCAATATCACTAGCATCACTAGGAAAGGACTTCACTGGAAAACGCCATTCCGGCAGTAGAGAGAATTTGTTTCTTATTTTTGTTATAAACAAAATCAAATTCAAAGGCAAGTGTTACAAACAAAATCAAAGCAAAGGCTGGCACCGGGCAGGCTATTGACTTGGCGGCTTGGCACAACCATAGATCTACTATGTTTGGTGATGGCTGGTGCGATCGTGGATCTGCTGTGCTTGCTGGCTTCTAGAGCAATCAAAGCAGAGGCTACAACTTGGTACAATGTACGGTGTTGGTGCGCTTGATTTTGTAGTAGATAGTGGCGGCTTGGCGGTGGTGACTAGAGTTAGCAAAATGGGTCATGGGTCGTGTTCATATTGTGTCAGCCTTGTGTCATGTCAAATTTAGGTCAATACTAATATAACCCATTTAATAATCGTGTTAAAATATCCAGTAATCGGCTAAATATCTATATATACAGTAAAACCTCTATAAATTAATACTCGATAAATATATAATCTCTATTATGTAATAAATTCTCGTGGTCCTAGCTTGGACTGATGAACTAAATCAATAATTTTGACAAAATAATAAGATAATACTTTTGTAAAAAAAATCTTATATAACTTTGTGGTCTCATTCAAATAATAAATTAATAATTTGTTGAAATTACAAATGTAGTTGACTATGATATTTTAATTATATAAAAGATGACTCTATTGTTACTTATTTACATAAAATATGCTCCATTGTTATTTATTTTTTTCTTAAAATTGAAATTTAGTTGGATTTAATCTCTTTTTTTTTTCTTATTGCATCTAGAAGCACTGGGTTGACTTCTTAAACTGTAATAAGAAATTATGAAGTGGTGTTGATGTATGTTGATTGAATTGTAAATAACTATGTAAATTAATAAATTATGAATTGAATGATTAATTAATATGTTATTATTTTTTGATTATTTAATTTCTTTTTTAATTAATAGATTTTATATGGTCCCAATCCTATTAATTTTGATATTGTTTTACATAAAGTTAATTACAAAATATATATGTGTAAATATATTACATATTTATTGAGGTTTTAATTATATATGTGTAAATAATATTATATATTGATATTATAATATATATATATATATACACACTAATATTTTAATATTTACACCATTAAAGTTTTAAATATATATAAAATTTTATGAATAAAACATTGTGTATATGTTCATCTTTAAAAAAAAAGAAAAAAGAAAATAATGTTCAATATTTGAGTTTTGATAACAAGAACCTATAAATTAATTTAGAATAGAAAATATAATCATGTATTGATCGACTGAATGAGTTAAGAATTTTAATCCTAACCTGACACAAAAAAATATCGTGTTGACTCGAACTCAACCTATTTAATAATTGTGTCAAATTTTAACGATCCATACTAATTTATTTATGTCGTATTCGTTTAAGATAATCGGATCGTGTTAAATTTTGTATGTGGATCGAGGGTGCAGAGAAATTAGAATTTTTTTATTTAAATTTTGCTTTATGATTTTTTTCTAAATTTGATCGGGTTTGACCTCGATCCAATCTGAAATATTCAGGTTAGATCAGTCAGAACATGTTATTTACCCACCCTTAACATCTATGATGGCTTATACTCATTAGAGACCAATGATTTTATGGAAAAATATAGTGACTTTTGGCTGAATTCCTAATGCTGAAAGCTGGAAGGACATCATCTTGCCGATGTAAGCTTCTACTTTCTATGTGGTTTTTTGGTAATTTTATTTAAGGAGAAATTTTAATTGGAATAAAATTGAAAATGTGACTTCAAGAGATATGAAAAGGTAATCATGCGGGCTGGGGCGAGAGACCCATGGGCCAAAAGGAAGTTGGGTGCGCCATGGACTCTATTCTATTTTGCCCCAACCCGTAACACAATCGACAAGGAGCTCATGATGTTCTGTTTCACATTTAATATTTTTTAATCAATAATAAAATATTTGTAAACTTGATAAATTATGAAACAGAAGCTCAAATTTTTATAACATAATTTACAAATAAATATATTATGATACCATTCTCGTATCATTAAACAACACAAGGATAAGTGATTCTTGCCGTTTTTGGTATCGGCACAGGCGCACAGCGAATCTGTTTTCCGGATTCGGTGCCTCTAGATTTGGAATCACGCTCTATGTAAAACGCGCTGTTTTCATTTACTGATAGATTTTGCTCTATCCGGTGATGAATTTTGGTTTCAGATTCTATTCAACCTTTTCAAAATCAAAATGACTTTCATTCTAATTCAGTAATTCTTTTTCAACATCAACTCTGCATTTTGGAAAATGCACACAACGAACCTCGTTTAGATGATGGAAATACGAAATGGTAAAAACGATAAATATCTTTTTAAAACCTTTTATTTTATCCTCGTAGGGTCATTAGCCTTAGCCTATTACTTTGAATCTATCTTACTTTATTTCTTGCTTACGTCAGCGCCTTTTTTTTTTTTTTAATAATAGTTATAATTTTGTCATTACTGAATACCTTAACTTTACATTCTCTCAGAGAAAGAAAAAATTTATAACAAATAGGTCCCTAACTAGTGACCACTAACCCAATAAAATAGGCAATGATCACTAATGGTTGTATTGAATCCGAACAGAACATTAATAAAATAGATGAAAATTCTCTCCTAATCTGATTTTTTTAATAATTTTGTACTATGAATATAATTTAATTTCTTTATTTTTTTTATTAATCATTAATATCACTTAATAAAAGATCAAGTTCAGATAAAATCTTAATACTAATAAATTTTAAATGAGTTTTATTTACTTAGTATTTTTGATAAACACATATTTGTATAGTCTTTGCCGTCGTTACGTTACAGTTATTATGCTTAAAATTCAACATTATAAGCTAAAAAAAAATATTGACCTATTATTTCGTGCGGGGTAATTTGGATATTTCAAGCGAACTGTAAGGACCTATACGATACAAATGTGAAAAGTATGTGATTTTCGGAGAAAATAAAAAAGATCAGGGAATCAAATGTTAATTGACGGTGCCGCGAAAAGCTGTAACAGTAAAACGACAACACAAATAAAGTCGTGAAAATGGAGTGATCTACCTAGGCAATTTCGTGATGATTCTCGGTCAGTCCCGTACTTCACACCGATGGCCCCTCTTAATATAATCACCCTTTGTCCGACAAATCTATCCCTTCCCTTCAAATTCTAAAGCCACAAAATCAATTCAATAAAATGCCAGTTAAACTGGGCCCCCAGCTTTTACGACACTACACGCCATCGTATTCAATGCAAAACTGACCCATCGACATTAGACTCACAGCCATAAGCCAGAGTCATTACATCACACCAACTCCTCTCTCTTTCATTTTACTTCGCTTCACTTCGTTGGGTTGTGTACTTTTGATTTATTGAAATAATGGAGGAGGAGGATATTGGAGAGTGGGTTCTGGTTCGGCGATCAACAGAGAAAGATTTGTGGAACCCGAGTGGTACTGTTGGGGATGGAGGAGGAGAGAGTTCTGAGCCGTTGAAAGTGACGTTTGGTGGGCCAGCTAAGCACTGGACGGATGCCATTCCCATTGGGAATGGCAGGCTTGGTGCCATGGTCTGGGGTGGCGTTGCATCTGAGATTCTCCAGCTTAATGGTAATTGATATCTTACTTTATCTTTTTTGCTTTGTGATATTGTAAGTTGCTTCAAATGCTTGGATTGGTTTTATATAAATGTGGGATTTTTTTTTTTTGTTTTCTTGGTGTACCAGATGATATAAACGTCCATGTTCAAATTGTAATTCGACTTGATATTCATATCATGTATTTGCAACTACGTTTTAACAGACATGGTTTCACTCTGCTGCAATGGTGGGATTTTATGAAAAGTGCCTATTTTTCTCTCACACTATTTGTGTCTTATGTTGAGGTTTCAATTTGCTTGCAGAGGACACCCTCTGGACTGGGACTCCAGGGGACTACACTGACCGAAAAGCTCCAGAAGCCCTAGAAGAGGTCAGAAAACTCGTTGATAATGGCAAGTATTTTGCAGCCACTGAAGCGGCAGTCAAGTTGTCAGGCAATCCTTCTGATGTACGTTATTCTATGCCTAAAAAATGCTTATAACAATAAATGCACACACAATTGTAGAATTTTGCTATCTGATTCAAGGTTGGTTTCAAAATGGTGAAAGATCTCCCTACTTTCATCTTAAAGTTATTAAGCAGTGGTAAACTTGTACTTAAATTAGCTATACATACAAATTATATGTCTCTGTAAGTATTTTCCATCTTGTGGATGGAGGTCATTGAAAACTAAATGAGAGATTAAAATCCAATTATTCCATCAACTCCACTTGGAACTTTATCCTGTTTATAATGATTTGATATTTTTGAATTTTAGCCAAATGTTAAGACATTTGGAGCTATATGGAAAATGGTGCCCAAGATATTTCTTAATCAGAAATTTTACTATCTTCTGTGTTTGATTCCTGACTAATGGCATCTTTTCCTAAGGCACATTTGACTTTAGATCTATCCTCTGCTCTGTCACAGAGTCTGTTCTTAATGTTTTCAACATAAGTGCATTAACTTCAGATATAACTTAACCACTGGCTGAAGTTAGAAATGTCATTAGCCTAACATGTTAGTTTTGAAAGCATAATCAATGCTTGACCTTCGTGCCACTGTTCATTGCGAATCATCTGTTTGATGGATATGGCTTTTTGATTCTCTCTTCTAAATTGGAAGTTCTTAAACTTCTTGAATTATGCAAATAAATTATTTCTTTCAAAAATATTCAACTACTCTCTAAATGATTTTTCTCGTGATTTTGAAGGTTTACCAACCTCTGGGTGATATCAAGCTAGAATTTGATGATTCCCATCTTAAATATACAGTGCCATCATATCGCAGGGAGTTGGACTTAGACACTGCAACAGCTAGAATAAGTT
The DNA here is from genome assembly GCF_022201045.2 of Citrus sinensis. Lineage (NCBI taxonomy): Eukaryota > Viridiplantae > Streptophyta > Magnoliopsida > Sapindales > Rutaceae > Citrus > Citrus sinensis. The sequence continues at coordinate 2,444,176 of NC_068563.1, read as the reverse complement.
ATTCTGTGGGTGATGTCGAGTTTACTAGGGAACATTTTGCTTCTAATCCTAATCAAGTCATTGCATCAAAGATTTCTGGAAGCAAACCAGGTTCTTTGTCATTTACAGTGTCATTAGATAGCAAGTTGCATCATCATTCACAAGTAAATAGCACAAATCAAATTATAATGCAAGGAAGTTGTCCCGATAAAAGGCCCTCGCCGAAAGTGATGGTGAATGACAATCCAAAGGGTGTTCAGTTTACTGCAATTCTTGATTTGCAGATTAGTGAAAGCAGGGGCTCTATACAAACTCTGGATGACAAGAAGTTGAAAGTTGAAGGTTGTGATTGGGCTGTGTTGCTTCTGGTGGCATCATCTTCATTTGATGGTCCATTCACTAAGCCTTCAGATTCTGAGAAGGATCCTACGTCAGAGTCTCTCAGCACATTGAAGTCAACAAAAAATTTGTCATATTCTGATCTATATGCACGTCATTTGGATGACTATCAAAGTCTTTTTCATCGCGTCTCCCTGCAACTTTCAAAAAGTTCCAAGAACACATGTGTTGATGGTTCTCTGAAGAGAGATAATCATGCATCCCATATAAAGGAGAGTGATCATGGTACAGTTTCTACTGCAGAGAGGGTAAAATCTTTTCAGACAGATGAAGATCCAGCCTTGGTGGAGCTTTTATTCCAGTTTGGTCGATATTTGCTTATTTCTTGTTCACGCCCTGGAACTCAAGTAGCAAACCTGCAGGGTATATGGAATAAGGATATTGAGCCCCCATGGGAGTATGTTCTGCATTCTGTTCTATTTTCCTCCACAGTCACTATTTTTTCTTACCTATTTTCTTCCTTCAATTTAACTTAGGTATTTGCTAGATGTGTTTGCCTTATTTTACCTGGCTACACTACTTGTTTCCTGTATTTATGACTGTCTGGTGCTGTTTGCAGTTATAACTGTAATAGATATCTTATTGGAAGTGGAAAGGACTCTGCAGACAATTTTATGTTGATGTTCATGATTTTAAGTTGATGACTTGTTATTTTCTCTCCCGCTGAAGTATTTTCAGTAAGGATCTAGAGATTTTTGTTTCCTGTGATCTTCATATAACATAAATGTACGGGAAGTTTGGGTTTTGGGAAGGGTTACGGAGATAGTGCAACATGATATAGCAACCTCAGCGTTGCTGCTATCAGAAATATTATTTGATTTGCCTCTCATAAATTTGTAAATGATGGGAAGCATTGCATGATTGAACTGATGCCTTGGGTTATATGCTTCTACTGCAGTTATTACCTCTGTTTGACCCATTTGCGGCAATCTTCATGTAGTTTATCTAGAAATTTCATTACATAACCCTCTCATTCTGTTCAATTCCAGCGCTGCTCAACACTTGAACATTAATCTTCAAATGAACTATTGGCCTTCCCTTCCTTGCAACCTTCGCGAGTGTCAAGAGCCATTGTTTGACTACCTTTCCTCTCTATCAGTCAATGGGAGTAAAACTGCGAAAGTAAGATGCTCTTTTCTTTCCTCAGGGTCTCTTTCTCTTTCTTTTTTCCACAGTTCCACAGGTTCCAGTATGATTCTGCATGTAGTCTGGGAACTTCTAATATGAGGTTACTGTGAAGTTGGAGAGACTGAAAATTTAAAAGAGCATTCTGATATTTATTCAGCAAACCTTTAGATAAAGAACTGGAAAATAATGTAAAGCCTTGATCACCCCATCTAGACGCTACAGAAGCTATCAATGATCCAATGGAAAATGAATTTGAGGCCATTTTAATCTTTGATGCTAGCTAGCTTGCTACTAGAATCCGTGATCTTTGATTTCTGCAAAATACTTATCATATTTTTATTTTAAAACACCTTTCTGTATCCTTTGCACATGGATTTTTATTAATTAGTTCATGGATGTTACAGGTGAACTATGAAGCTAGTGGTTATGTGGTTCATCAAATATCTGACCTATGGGCGAAAACATCACCGGATCGAGGTCAAGCTGTTTGGGCTATGTGGCCAATGGGTGGAGCCTGGGTTTGCACCCATCTGTGGGAGCATTATACTTACACAATGGACAAAGTAAGATACTGATTTTGTTAGATAGTCCACGTCTTGCTTAGGTTAAATTTTTGCTTGAAATTTGTATTATAAAGGACTCTGGGAAATTCTCACGGTGAGCACTTGCTCATTGAACAGAACATAGAGACTTGTGTTGATAAGACATTCAGATGCGGAAACCTTGATATGTTGATTTCATGAACCAGATAATTCTTCTGAGTGATAAGCGTGCAGTCATTTTCTGCAATAGTAGTTGCAATCCCGTTCTTTTTAGTCATATCAGTCGTTTCTTAATTACATTCCCATGGGAATCAGAATTAAAAATGGCCCAAGTGATATTGTTGCACAATACTGTACATAATTTTTTTTTTAATTTGAACTTTTCTTTCTTGTAAGTGATTTCTAATATTTTCTACATATTAGGATTTTCTTAAAAATAAGGCATACCCTTTGTTGGAAGGATGTACATTGTTTCTGTTGGACTGGTTGATTGAAGGCCCTGGAGGATATTTGGAAACCAACCCATCAACTTCTCCGGAGCATATGTTTGTGGCTCCTGATGGCAAGCAGGCTAGTGTGAGCTATTCGTCAACAATGGATATTTCAATCATAAAAGAAGTTTTCTCTGAAATTGTTTCTGCTGCTGAGGTGAAGCTCTTATCCTAAGTGATAAAATAACAGTCAGTTTTGGTCTTAATAAGCTTTGCATAGTTATATGATAGAAACTTTGATGGCAAACAGATTCTTGGAAGAAATGAGGATGCTCTTATTAAAAGAGTTCTTGAGGCTCAACCAAGGCTTTTACCAACAAGAATTGCTAGAGATGGTTCCATTATGGAATGGGTATGTGGGTAGCTTGAAATTTAATTTCACAGATCTTTATAAAGCTTTTATGTTCTAGATTTTTGATGAAGTAAAGATCTAGAAGAGGCTATTAGTTATTATGGGCTAAGAGATTCTGTTCTTTTTCGTGGCAGGCACAAGACTTTCAGGATCCAGACATCCATCACCGACATTTGTCACACCTCTTTGGCCTGTATCCAGGACACACAATTACTGTTGATAAAACTCCGGACCTTTGTAAAGCAGCTGAGAGTACCCTCTATAAAAGAGGTATGTGTGTCATAATTAATTGGTTAGATTACTTGTATCGCAAAATGCCCTTCAGTTCAAGGTCAATTTGAAGCCAAATTGATGTCCTGTGTTTCTTTCGGCTGCCTATATAAATGTGTAGAGAAGGATCTGTCATATTGAATAAATCTTTGCATTCAAACATTAGCACAATTTTTGAGGCACAGACGCACATTACGGAGCAAGGTTTTATAATCATAAATCTAACCAGTTAATATAACATTTGCAGTGCGATTATTTATTGAACATACATGAATATCTTTTCCTTCAATAGCTTTGAAAATAAGTCAATATCACGTAGCCATTTTATACAACTTTGCCATGGTCCACTAATCAACTATCAGAACAATCAGCAATTCACACCAAGAAGATCTCCCTGCTGGCTAATTGCTTATAACTAGCCATTTCATAAAATATCTATTAGTTGGAATTTTACTTGATTTTAAACTTCAACATGTTAAATGTTATTGTTTTTGGTGTTTTTGTACATTCCTTGATCGGGACAGGTGAGGACGGTCCAGGTTGGTCAACCACATGGAAAATCGCTTTGTGGGCACATCTTCGCAACAGTGAGCATGCCTATCGCATGGTGAAGCATTTGTTTGATTTGGTGGATCCGGATCACGAAGCTAAGTATGAAGGAGGATTGTATAGTAACCTGTTCACAGCGCACCCGCCTTTCCAGATTGATGCCAATTTTGGGTAAGCAGCAGTTTGTGTGCATGTCAGCAACTTTACATGTATATAAAATGTGCTAACTGTAAAGAAAAAGCTCAACAGAGCAAGAAAACTAATAAGAGTAACAGAATTGACACAAAGTCAAGTAGAAAATGTTACTCATTCGCAAAGCAATTAACTCGCTCATCATTTTGTCTCAGTTTTTCAGCAGCAGTTGCGGAGATGCTCGTGCAGAGTACTGTAAAGGATCTCTACTTACTTCCTGCACTTCCCCGAGATAAATGGGGGAGCGGTTGTGTAAAAGGATTGAAAGCGCGTGGTAGGGTCACAGTCAATATCTGCTGGAAAGAAGGGGATCTGCACGAAGTTGGTCTTTGGTCGAAGGAACAAAATTCTGTTAAAAGAATACATTATAGAGGAAGAACAGTGACGGCAAATATATCAATAGGCCGAGTATACACATTCAATAATAAGTTAAAATGTGTCAGGGCTTATTCTCTCTAAGAAGCTGCTGCAAACACTTTGTATTCCGCAATTCCTAATAAATCAGCAAAAGGAACCGAACTCGGTTCCTTTATAATTAGAGAATCTTCTCATTAACTTTAATGTCTTAGGACTAGTAAAGGTGTGTAAAGATTCTTGATTTGTTTATGACCATTTAATTGTCGATTCTTTATTGATGATCTGATATTACTCCCTCTGGCATGTGTAATTTACTTCTGAGATGATATCAATGTACCCACTCAGAAGCTGCAGGAAACAATGGGAAACAAGTAAATAGCTTAAATATTGATTCCCTTTCCTTTTCAAACCATGGACGTCAAACTATGTCGAAATGGCTTAACCACATCTAATTTTGAAGTAATTATCTTCAATTTATGTTTCTTTATATTTCCAATCTTCGATCAGGCCGTCTTAGCTCAGTGGTAGAGCGCGTGGCTTTTAACCACGTGGTCGTGGGTTCGATCCCCACAGACGGCGAATTGTTTTGTCCTTATTCGGACGTGGGAGTTGGAACCAATAAATAATTTATTAATTTAATCTGAAACTAATCACACCCACGACCAGATTCAAAGTGACCCGGCAACCGTCCTTCCGCTTTGTCCTACTCCATTTGACTCGTGCGTTTGGTGATATCGTCTGGAGGGGCTCACTTCCAACAGCAAAAGCATTTTCTGACTCTGACCCTGATCACGTTAAATGATGAACGCTGAGAGTACTTCTACTACTAACCCGTTAAAGATCACGTTCAACGGGCCAGCCCAGCACTTCACCGATGCAATTCCGATCGGCAATGGCCGGCTTGGAGCCATGGTGTGGGGCGGCGTTCCCTCAGAAACTCTAAAGCTCAACGGTATAATGTAAAGAAGCAAGCAAGTTTAACATTATACGTAATGTAAATGAGGATTAATTTCGTGACCGACAGATTTTTATTATTTGAATTAATTATTGTGCAGAGGACACGCTATGGACGGGAGTTCCAGGGGACTATACAAACCCAGATGCTCCAAAGGCTTTATCAGATGTGAGAAGTCTCGTGGATAGTGGCCAATATGCTGAAGCTACTGCTGCATCAGTCAAGTTGTTTGGACATCCTGCAGATGTATGTATGTTACTTGCTATATATCTTATATTGACATCTGATTTTTACAAAATTAAGGCACTTTAAAAAGGATTGCATTCATCTTGTGGTTGCGGTGAATAGCATATTCCAAGTGTTGACTGCAATGTTGTTATTGTTAATGCTCGCTGTGAGGCTTGTGTTGTATGAAGCAAGCTGCTATTAATTGCATACAGTTTATTCAGTTTTTGATGATTTGCATCTGATGATGAAGGTTTACCAACTTCTTGGGGATATCGAACTAGAATTTGATGATTCGCATCTTAAGTATGCTGAAGAAACATATCGAAGAGAGCTGGACTTAAATACTGCAACAGCCCGAGTGAAATATTCTGTGGGAAATGTTGAATTCACCAGAGAACATTTTTCTTCTAATCCTGACCAAGTCATTGTGACAAAGATTTCTGGAAGTGAATCTGGGTCTTTATCCTTTAGTGTATCACTGGACAGTCTGTTAGATAATCATTCTTATGTAAATGGAAACAATCAGATTATAATGGAAGGACGTTGCCCTGGAAAAAGAATACCACCAAAAGCAAATGCAAATGATGATCCAAAGGGAATTCAATTTTCTGCAATTCTTGAGATAAAGATTAGTGATGATAGAGGCACGATTTCTGCCCTAGAGGACAAGAAGTTGAAAGTTGAAGGTTCGGATTGGGCTGTTTTACTTCTAGTGGCTTCATCTTCGTTTGATGGACCATTCATCAATCCTTCAGATTCTAAAAAGGATCCTACTTCTGAGTCTATGAGTGCATTGCAATCAATCAGAAACCTATCGTATTCCGATCTTTACACACGCCATTTGGATGACTATCAGACGCTTTTTCACCGTGTCTCAATTCAACTTTCAAGAAGCCTCAAGGACATTGTAACTGATACATGTTCCGAGGAAAATATTGATACGGTTCCTACTGCAGAGAGGGTGAAATCTTTTCAGACTGATGAAGATCCATCCTTGGTGGAGCTTTTATTCCAGTTTGGTCGATATTTGCTTATTTCTTCTTCACGGCCTGGAACTCAGGTTGCCAACCTGCAGGGCATATGGAACGAAGATCTTAGTCCAACATGGGAGTATGTTTTATTTTCTTCTTTGTATATATTTCCTTGATTTAGATGTTTCTATCTCAGACACTTTTAATCATTTCAAACAAAATTCAGTAACATCTTAAATTAGCATGTTTGAATTGATAGAGGATAAAGTGGGACATATGTGGAGCATGATTGGTACTGGGAACAGAATGTTAGTTAAATTTCTACATTAAGGCTTTGATCAGCATTTGTATTACTTGTAAAATGCTTGCTGTCAGTGACAGCACAATCTTAACTTTCAACAGATAGAAGGATAACACTCTGCTTTCAAGTGCATCATTTTTATCTGGATCTTACTAACTCATTTATATCATTCTCCAGTTCAGCTCCTCACGTCAACATCAACCTTGAAATGAATTATTGGCAGTCGCTGCCTTGCAATCTTAGCGAGTGCCAGGAACCATTGTTTGATTTCCTTACCTATCTGTCAATTAATGGAAGTAAAACTGCGCAAGTAAGAATTGTTTCCCTTCAACTTTATATTGTTTAATTATTTGGGACAATCTGAAAGTAGGTGTTCTCAAGTTGAACTGATATATGACAATTTATAGATCTCACCCTTAGTTCTAATTGACATTTTTATTAAACTGAGATGATATCGGGATGATGGGTTGCATATAGTTCTTCTTAATAAAATAAAATGGCCTAAACTCAGAAATATTCCATCCATATTCTTGCTTTGCTCTCTGATTGTTGCTGGGCAGTTTATTTTCTTTGTGCATGACTATTAGAAAGTAAATATTTGTCATTTATCATGCAATGTTACAGGTGAACTACCTAGCAAGTGGTTGGGTTATACATCATAAGACTGATATATGGGCTAAATCATCTGCTGATCGAGGTGAGGTTGTGTGGGCTTTGTGGCCAATGGGTGGAGCATGGCTTTGTACACATTTGTGGGAGCACTACAACTATACAATGGACAAAGTACGATTCCTATTTTCAATAAGCTGCTTATTCCTTGGATGAATCACTGCTTTCTATTAATTTTCCTTGTGGGTGGATACTTGCACTCTCAAGAATGAAGATATGTTCACTAGGTTTTGAATTCTGGACTTACATGGATTGCTTCTTCCTGTATTTGATATGAACCTTAATTCTACAATCTAAATTTCTTCTAGAAGTTTGTAATCATTCATTTTTACCTTATTCGTGCCAATGCTCTTTATAGAGTCTAGAAAGTGCAGTTATTGCTGAAGTTGAAGACTTCGTTGACTCAAAAGTCTCAAATATTGCTGTTGCTTGAGATCCTGGGCTTAGGACAAACTCAAACTTGAAATCTTATCTTTCTTATCAAATTCATGTTTAATGTTTTCTATTTAATTCTACTATTTCCCTTTTTTTCCAAAGACCTTGTGTTTCTATCTAGCATGTAGTCAGATGTTTTGGTTAGTAGTATACCGTTGAAACCTTTTTTATTTGGTGGGTGATTGGTATTATGTTCTGCTCAAATAGGATTTTCTTGAGAAGAGGGCATATCCTTTGTTGGAAGGATGCGCATCATTTTTGTTGGATTGGTTGATTGAAGGCCATGATGGGTATCTTGAAACCAACCCCTCAACTTCTCCTGAACATGAATTTATTGCTCCTGATGGTAAGCTTGCTTGTGTGAGCTACTCATCGACCATGGATATGGCAATCATTAGAGAAGTTTTTTCTGCAATTATTTCCGCTGCTGAGGTAAAGCTGTTATTTACATTAGCCATGGTAATCATAGTATTCTATATTCATAAGTTCTCTACCATTCTAGCCTAAAATACATTTTGCTATTAGGTTTTGGAAAAAACTGAAGATGCTCTTGTAGAAAAAGTGCTCAAGTCTCTACCTAGGCTTCGTCCAACCAAAATTGCGGAAGATGGATCAATAATGGAATGGGTACAACGTAGACTGAATACAAGTTTCTCAACATGTAAACTGCTCAAGTTTGTTTTATCCTAAGAAATTGTGTACTTTTTGGGGCAGGCGCAAGACTTTAAGGATCCAGAGGTGCATCACCGACACTTGTCTCATCTATTTGGCCTGTTTCCAGGGCACACCATAACCATTGAGAAAAATCCAGACCTATGTAAAGCTGCTGAGAAGACCCTTCAGAAACGAGGTTTGTGTATTGAATTTCTTGATCAATCATTTTGGTGTCGCAATAGCCACATAGTTTAGGACTATCTAGTGACCCATCATCTTATTGAAATTAAATCTTTCCATTCTTCCTTTCTATGATAGCTTGTAGGCTTGAAAATGACAATTTTCACCTAAGTTAACAAATAAAACATTATTCTAGTGGAAAGAGTTAATTAATATAAAATGCTAATACTTATGGAAAACTAAAAACTTGTTCCAAGGGAGAAAATAAAACTTAAACATACAGAAGTATAAAGAGGGATATTCTAACTTAACATGAAAGTTGATGAACTAGATAATAACTTACAAAAGTTGGTTTTATTTTTGTTACTCATCCCTTCACAGAGGTCAAAACTTGCTGAGATATCTTTTTCTTAGTAACTGTGGCCAGTTTGCAGCTTTCTTCTGCTCAGTTAAATTGTTTGTGACATTATGAGTGCTAAGTTTATCATCTCTGTTGTTGGATTATTGGAGAATGTTGTCTCTGATGTTGTATCCTTGGGAACAGGAGAGGAAGGTCCAGGATGGTCAATTACGTGGAAAACTGCTTTGTGGGCACGTCTCCACGATCAAGAGCATGCATATCGGATGGTCAAGCGTTTGTTTAACTTGGTGGATCCAGAACATGAGAAGCATTTTGAAGGTGGCCTCTACAGTAACTTGTTTGCAGCTCACCCTCCTTTCCAGATTGATGCCAACTTCGGGTAAGCTCACTGACTCTCTGTTTATCAGTGGAAATGCATGGTAACCAAAGCTCTGGGTGTTTTTGCGGGCAAATTTAGAAGAAAAGCTTTGAAATGTAATGATCTTGCATTATGAACCAATGACCAACTCAGGGATAGAAAATTTTAACTCTTCAACATCATCCTAAAGCTTGTAAAGCAAGTAAAACTTAGGCGAGTAAGATGAACAGTTTAAGAATTCTCCTTTAGTAGATGAACAGTTTAAGAATTCTCCTTTAGTGTCGAAATGAAGTATCTCTTAAAATCGTTTTCCCAAGAACATATTTGAACTTTCAATTTTCTTCCTGATGATATTTAGTTTTCATCTTGGCAGAATTACATTTTCGCCTTACCTTTCTATTTCGGCAACTTGTGGTTTCAGTTTTACAGCGGCAGTCGCAGAAATGCTTGTCCAAAGCACCTTGAATGACCTGTACTTACTCCCTGCTCTTCCCTGGGATAAATGGTCGAGCGGATGTGTCAAAGGACTGAAAGCTCGCGGTGGCGAGACTGTCAGCATATGCTGGAAAGACGGGGATCTTCATGAAGTTGGAATTTATTCAAATTATTCTAATAACGATCATGATTCATTCAAGACTTTACATTATAGAGGCACGAGTGTCAAAGTGAATTTATCAGCTGGGAAAATTTACACATTCAATCGACAGCTAAAATGCACCAACGTACATCAGTCTATGGTATAGCAGCTGTACCGTGCTTCTCACCAATTTTTTTAATTATATTTCTTCAATTTTTTTTCATAATTTTTTCGATATGTCTGTTACATTATACTTTTACAAGGAATTTGGGAATTATATTCCGATGTTTTAGCTGCTCTGCTGCTGTATTTTATGAACTAGTTAAGACTATTTCTTGAAGTAATGAACAAATATGCGAGGTTAATTTCGTCCTTTCGTATAACGCTTGAGGTTGAGGCTACGTGTGCGCTGTATAAGTAGCGACCACTTCTGCGTTTGAGTTATTTCTGTACTTTGGTTTTTTTTTTAATGGGCCGGGCTGAGGTCGGGGTCCGGTACATTATACAGTACATGTCCATAAAAAATGTGCAATGACACAGATCAGCAGCTATCTAACGGTCGAAACCAAAGCGTCAGCATCTCAAACCTTTTGTTGACGAAAATGAAAAAAGTCAATCAATCTGACGGATCTCAGCCACTGATCAACATCAACAATCATGCTCAACCACAAAAAACAAAAAACCCACCCCTAATCCCCTGACGAATAGAAAACCCTCGCCTCTTCCCTTCATTTCACCGTTCGAAAGAAAGAAAATGGCTTGGCGAAGTGCTGGATCACTGTCACGTTCGCTGTCTAGGGTTTCGTCCCTCCGTTCTCCGCCGGCGATCCCCCGCATCCGTCGGCCGGAAGCGGCCCCCCGCCTCCCCTCCCGCCGCTTCTCCTCCGTCGCTCCCAGGTCCCTTTTTGTTTCCGGAGAAAACAAAAAAAAAATGCTGAATATCGTTTATTTATTTTTCAATTACGCTATATTATCGGATAAATAAGTGAACTTTCCTTTAGGTGCTTCACCGGTGTTTGTAGATCTGTATCGTTATTTATTATGTTTCATTTGTTTATTATTAGTGAATTATGATTTAACATTTCAAATAATTTTAATTGTTATGATTTTTTATAAGTGTTTCCAGTTATTGCTTTGAATAGTATGAAAAGATAAAAAATTGTTCTTTTTGTTTGTGAGTACATTTCCATTATAGAGAATTTGGAATTTGCTGTTATTTGTGGAATTGATTTGCATATTGTAAACACTCTTTTTGAGTCTCAGAATGTAATAAGTGGGTCTTCTATTTAGATTTTTAAGGTTCCTAATTATCATAATGAATTTTTTTTAACTTTACTTTCCTTTCAGTTAGACTTTCTTACAAACAAAAGTTTCTTTGGTTTTTAGTCTCTTTTTTTGCTTGTTATTGTTGTTTAGTAAGGCTCATCTTATCATAATATTTTTGTTTCCAGCTTAACACTATTTGAATTTTGATTTGTGCTATTCTTTTTAGAGTATACTGTTAAATGTTTTTCTGTTCTATTTACATTGGTTTTGTTACATATATTTATTTGCAGGAATTTGGGGGAACTGGGTTGCACTGCTTCGTTTTTGCCTTTCCACGGTCTGGCAGCTGCAGGCAGCTTCCCGTCCCTGTCTGTCAACCCGCGAGCATTTTCTGAACTGTCTCACGGTACCTTCCGCCGTACTTGTCAAGATCGCTAGTAGTCTCTTTGTGAGTCTTTTCTAGGACGCACGGAAAACTGAAAACATAATGATGTTGAGTTGTTAACTTGAATTTAACCCAGAAATTTTTTTGTGTTATTTTTTTTTAATTGATTTATTATTACTTCTGTGTTATATTGATAAGATTGGCATAACCAGATGGGCCTTTTTGTTTCACTTTTTTATAAAATTAATATAGTTGATAAGAAAAAATTGGGATTGGGATTTATAGGAAGGAATGGAAAAGATGGGTGACCTGCGTGGAGTTCCAATCAGCTAAAGGCACGGGAATGATGCTGCATTGTAGGTTTCTTGTTTTACACATCTCTTTCTATTAAAAAAAATGGTGTAACAATCAATTTTATTTTAGTGAATAATAGCCTTTGAAATGAACGTAGAGGCTTTGATCCAATGGTGTATCACATACATGTATCGCAATTGTTCATTTATGCTATTATAGAACTAATAGTTAATCTGAGGAATCAAGCCTTATCTATTGTGTTCTTTACTTCCATCTGGTTGTTTTTATGCACTAAAAGATTTTTGTAATGTCTCTCGGTTATTTTGTAAGCTTTATTTGTATCTCATGCTCCTTTTTAAACTTTGATTTCTTTACTTCTTTACCTCATCCTTTCCTACTAATTCATTATTGCTCTTTCAATAGTCACTAATACTCCAAAAAAATTAATGGTAATGAAGAAATTGTTGTTGTTGATTAGTTTACATGTTGGTTTTGTTATATTCTCAGCTTACCTTTCTTTGCCCTCCTATCTATCCCTTTCTGAAGGTGAAAAGATTAGTCTTCTGCAGTATAACAGTGACTAGGAATTTTTTGTATTTTTTAAATTTTGGAAGTACTCCTGTAAAATTTCAGAGCAAATATGCTATCTTAACTTTTGTCAAACAAAATGTCTTGCTATCCCTGAGATGGAAATTTGGAAGCACTAGGCTGCTGTTGGTAAATTGCATTGTGTGTCTTCTGAGTGTCAATGTTTTCATTCATGCTGCAGGAAGTAATATAATGTAATGAATTTTACTGTTTACTGATCGTGATCTGTTTGTGTGGGGAGTGGTTTCGCAATCAAAGAAGTTAATTTTCTGTATTTTGGGAGCACTGCATAGAGAATCTGTAGTAAGTGGAAATAATAATTCTAAAAGATGATTATCTAATAGTGTAAGCCCATGAGGTATCTGGTATTTTTGTCATCATCTATATAAACTGTTTTCCACTTTTAGAGTTTCCCTGTAAATTATCATGTATTTGCTCTGCATGCATGTAGATTTCAGAACTTAGTATTCAAAAATGTTTACTTTTTGTTAATAAAGATGTCTCAGATTAACATTTCAACTGGTAAACTTGTTTTGCATGGATGATGAGTAAACTTGACAGTCATGTGTCTTTGGATTTATTACATCTTCAGAAATGTCCGTTCAATGTGATTCAGATATTTTACGATGACTTTTCACTGTTGGCTTGCAGTTACTTGAAGGGCTGGTGCATTAGCACAATGAAGTGCAAGAATTTATTGAGGCAGTGAAGAGAGTTCTGTGGGGGAGTTACAGGTCTTTTTAGACCTGGAAAAAAAAAATCCATCTGTTATGCTACTTTTGAGAATAGAATTGGAATTTTTGCAACTTAGTGAACAATCTTATAGATGGTTGCATCGTACATGTTCATGACTATGGATCTTTCCTTGTTGATCATTAGCTTTTAGTCTCTTTCTTGTCATATATTTGTTCAGTGAATTCATTGCAGCGTTATTTGAACTACTCAGTCGCAAAATGTTTAATGGTGACTCCCGAACACCACTTGGCTTGCTAGATTGGAGAGTTCTTGAATGGTTTGGCTTTGACAAACACTGTTTTGATTGGTGGTTAAGACCATTGATTTCCTACCAAGTGAGAGATCTTCAGGTTGTAAGACTTCAAAATTTCATCTCTCTCATGATATGCTGGGATTCATGTGGGCAGCAATAGTGAATCAGAATTGTCACTTCTAGCGGATGAACCCTATTAAGATACCGTTACCTAGCTTTTAGGTTTCCCGATAGGCCATGTCTACCATGCATCGTTCGGTTCCAATGATATATAGACAAGTTTCTGGTGGCACTTCTTTAAGTTACAAGTTGAATTGCTCATAAAACGTCTTAAAAAAGTGAAAAAAGAAAATTGTGGCAACATGACATATTGACATTATTAACCCGACGTATGGCAGATTGTTCCTTCTCTTGTCTCTAGATCTTTTTCTTGTTGATATACTTAGTTGAGTTTTCTGTGATCAGTTGCTCATAATCCTGAGGCGAAGGGAAGATTTGATCATGGCAAAATCGAATACAGTGCAGCACGTGATGTGCTTTTATTGACAGGAGCAATTAGCACTTTAGCAGCAAGTCACTGGAATATAGAAACTGTGGATGAGGGTTGCTGCCATCGGTTGATGATGCCGCATGACCCACTTGATTGACCCGTTTGTCAGTTTGCGGCAGCAACTGGAGCTCTGACCGGATGAAGTTGGGGCAATGTCCCAACGCAACGTAGTTGAGAAGGTGGCCCATCGCTACTAGTACTAAATTTTGTGCCAAATATTGTCATTTTGCATATCTTTTGAGAGCACTGCCATAAATAGTTGGTTTGTAAAGCGACTTCACTTCTGAGCTTTATCTTCTCCGTTTTATTCATGCTTCAGCTTTTTTACGGTTCTGTTTCACAGTTTACGCTGTCGTTTATGTTTGTCGTTTTCTGCTTGTTCCAAAGTTCTTTGGATGCCATCTTTGGCTGGATATCGAACTCTTTTTCACTAGGCATTCTGACTTTGGTTTAATTCCCACAAATGATAAAAATGGGTGCAATTTTCTCCTGTTCTTCGGCTTGGTTAACAATGTTCTATTGGCGTAAATTTTTAAGTCACACCCAGCATACTCTTAAAGCTATGCTTTCATTCTATTTATTCAGACTTCCCTAGGCCCATGTATATCATTATAGATATTGTTCGACCCATTGCAATATCAATATGTATATATACATTACTTTATCGTGCAAAATTTTCAAGTCGTGCTCATTAGACTCTATAGTTATATTAGTATTCTATGTATTTAGACTCTCAATAGGTCAATATCAATATTCTCAATACACCCAGATTTTAATATCAACAGATTGTATTAGAAAAAAAGAAAAAGTGTAATTGGAAGTCTAGAGTTTGTTTGGAAAAGCATTTTTGTTAGAAGCAAACAAAGACTCACGAATTTAATAAAATAAAATATAATAAAATAAAAAGATATAAACAAAGAAAAAATGTATTTTTTGATTATTTATTCATAGCGGATAAGCTCCAAAAAATTATTAATTGGTTTTTCAAAGAACTTGGTGAAGAATTTTCTGAGCATCTGCTCTCCCATGCTTGATCTTTAAGATTATGAAAAGTAATGCACAGAAGGCTTTTCCAAACTCAACCTCAATTGGACTTGATCTTTGATCATCTATCTACTTTTTATTATCTTTCTTTAACAAGAAAAGTAGACAGCTTCTTCAATCAATTGTAGACCAGAGAAAAGTAGTTTGAGTTCCCCATTGTAAAGAAAGTAATTGGGGCCACATGCAAATTGTTTCAACCCTCCGCATTCTGGATTAAATAGACCTGATCCCAGAAAAAAATAAATAAAGAAAAAATAAGTGAAGACATGTACTTTGCATTTTCATTTCAAGTGGTCCATCAAAGCTTTTCAATTTCACTTGGACCATTATTAACCAAATAGTCCTCAGGGCATAAAAGTTCCTTGGATTTTGAGATAAAATTTAAAATATAATTTTCTTATCTCACATTTTCATCATTTAAAAAGTGAATAAGGGAATCATTATATTCCTAAGATTACAGCTAAAATGGAAGCCAGCTAAAGCAATTATTTGGACGATTCTCTTGCTGCTCTATATCCTTTTTACTTTTATTTCTCATGTTTGTGTAATTATTTTCAAGTTCGAACACTTTCATTTTTTTTAATGCAGACACATTATTAAGTCATGAGATTTAATAAATTATTTTTTAATACATGATAAGATAAGGTCGTGCGATTTAATAATATTAAAAACTAACTCTATCAAATCACATAAAAAAAAAAAAACCTCCCACTGCTGAAAAAAGACTATGTTTGCGCTCTAAGAAAACCAGTTATGAAGTCAAGTGCACAAAAGCTTGCGACTGATTCCAAAAGTAATGGACAGAGCCACTTGATCACTTTGCATCATCATCGTTATCGCTAGCAATCCCTTATCCCCAATTATTTTGGCGTCAGCAGTGCCAATTTTATTCTGTTCTTGGGATCTGTCAGCAGCAAAGAATAAATTAAGGGAATAATTATGTCAAATCCCTCAATTAACTATCTATTTTCAATCTGATTATAGCTATTAAAATCTAATAATATACCCCCACTTTCGAGTTAGCCAATTTTCTTTCACCACTTAAGGCCACTTAAAGATTTCAATCAACCTCTGTTTGATCTGAAAGTTACCAGTTCTGATGCCTTCTTTCACAAGACACTTGAAAAAAAAAAAAAGTCTCAAATGTATCCCCACGCTTTAATTGGCCTATCCTTAATCTCTCAATGAATTATTGGGGTTAATTTTAAGATTTCAAACTAAAATTTTAACTAAATTGAGATTTATGATTTGTCCAATAAAATTTTAGCCTCGGAACACTACCATAAAGGGAAATGGCTATGGTAAAATAGGTATACGGTGCAAAACCCAAGTTCTCTTGACAACTCTCAAGTTTTTGCTCCTACTTTTCAATTTGTAATAGTATAATAGATTTTTTTTATTAAAAATTAGAATCGTCCACAATTTATTAAGGATTAGCATACTGTGGACAAATCCATGATAGTGGACAAATCTAATTTCCTCTCCAATCATATAAGTGAAATTCGAATCCCCAAACTTTTTTATTTTTAAAATAAAAGCCTTTTACTACCTCAACCAAACTACGTCTGTCTTTATAATAATGAGCTTTGGTCACAGGTA
Source organism: Citrus sinensis (assembly GCF_022201045.2). Classification (NCBI taxonomy): domain Eukaryota; kingdom Viridiplantae; phylum Streptophyta; class Magnoliopsida; order Sapindales; family Rutaceae; genus Citrus; species Citrus sinensis. The sequence continues at coordinate 2,427,514 of NC_068563.1, read as the reverse complement.
AGAAAATGGAAAAGATGGTAGAAGGAAAGTTAATGCACCGTCCAGAAGAGGGAATCAAGTCAACATTTACTTGTTTTTAACCTTTCCTCTTCTTCCTTGGAAGGTGGCAATTAAAATAAAATAAAATAACCTCTTTAATTAGGGGTGGGTAAATTCGGTTTGGATCGGTTTGAGATATATTCTCAAACTGATCCAAACTTATCGGTTTGAAATATTTTCAAACCGATATCAACCTAAAATTTTTTTAAACCGAACCGATCTAAACCGACTGGATCGGTTTGGACCCTCGGTTTGAGCTTATTAGCTAAAAGCTCACTTCTTTTATATTATTTTACCTAAATTATTTGTTATTTTTTTGTGTCCGTAATCCAAATTGATACCTCTTTTATATTATTCATATCTACTTTGATATCTACATAACAATTCAAAGATACATCCATACAAGTTTACAGCATAATATATCCTAATAAAAAAGTTCTTAACATGTTCATTCAAAACAAACTCACAAAATTAAAATAAACTTGAACAACATTTGACAATTAAAATATTGTGCATCTTGTCCGTCAAAACTTATGGCCCAATTACTTTTGATTTGTCAAAATCTGCATAAAATGATAAATATAATTAGTTAGATTGCTTAACTTAGAATATAATGTAATTATATAATATTTCTGGATTGGATCGGTTTGAATCGGTTTGGAATCCTTCCAAACTGAAATCCAAACCGAGTGATGTCGGTTTGCAATCCAATAAACCGAAACCAGTTTTTTTACTAATGGAACCGATCCAAATGGTCGGTTTGGATCGGTTCGGTTAAAATATGCCCACCCCTATCTTTAACCCTTGATAAACGTTACTTTTGAAATCTCACCAAGGAAAACAAAAAGTCAACCTCTGAATGTGTTGAATGAAAGACAGTGGCGAAGGAAAATTAGGATTATGATTCTCTCATAATCTGATTTCCTTATGAGTAAAAATACACATGTGTGATTGGTAGTTAATAAATAAAAATAAATAAAAAAATTAAATTCTATTCATACACTATCACTTAAATACACATGACACAAGATTATTAAAAGCTCATAAGAGCTCAGATTAGGAGAGGATGTTTGTCCGGAAAATTAACCCTGATTTTCTACTTAACAGAATTGAAAAATTCACTGGTGGGGTAAAGGAGTCTTTTCTTGTCTTGTGTGGGTGTATTAAGTGAGAGATAGATAGAGAGAGAGTAACCATGCAGCAAACAAATCCTTGTGGGCTGCAGAGCTCCAGCTTTTATGACCAAAAGAACTCGGAATAAATACAAGTGGCTCTCGATGCACTTCCCCCGCTTCCTACTACTGTACATATAAATTGCCCACTCCATGATTAAAAAGAACGGGCAGAAACCCCAACATGAAGACACCCACATAGATCCTCTTGTTCGATAGAAACACTATAAAAAAAAAAATGGTGAGATGCAACCCCATCTTATTTCCTGCTTTTATCGCCATTATTGGCAATGCTTTGGGCCCCATGACATATTAATCATCAGGCAATGAAAATGCAAAGCTCATCCTACCATCACCACCACCACCCACTTCATTATCTTGATTCACATTCAGCACAGCTTATCACTCACTCACTAATTTCATCAGGATATACATCTGCTTCCGGTGTGGTGAGTGCAATTATACTGCCTTAAAAGTATGCAGCATTGTGTGATGTGCCTCGTCACTATATGAAACTTCCTAATCGCAATCGATACGTATCTAGGAAATTAAATCATGTAAGATTTAAAAATCACCTGTTAGTGCTTGTCCTAGTCACTTTGATATGATTTATCTAATGATTATAAATGCTTATTTAATCCTATAAGTTCTTTTCAAAATTTTTATTATTATTTAGTAGTTTTTAAGTAGAACTTTTAAAGATTAAATAAGTTATTTTGTTTCTACTACTAAAAACTCAAATTTTGGACTTTGAAGTTATACCAAAAGAGAAAGCGAAGATGTATGTGAAATCGAGGCGCATTGGAATCATCGATCATCTAGCTTGTGTGCCGGGGACCTAAATAGATAGATCACTCATACATCGATTAATATTGCAAAAATCAAAACTTTAGATCCCAACAAACACAAGTGCACAATTAATACCACATGGTGCATCAAAATTTATGCATGCATATATAAATGAAAATGCTGCAAATTAATTTATTTAATTGATAATTATAAGTAAGCTATAAGTTTAGACTTTAGTTACCTTATATAATAATATAAGATACATAATTTTTCTACAATCGTTTAATAAAAAAATAACAAACTTAAAAATAACATAATTTTATTATCTTATATATCCATCAAACATTTATAGAAAAGTTAGCTGATAATTATACAAGGTAACAACTTTCATTGCTTTATGATTTTAACCTTAAAAGCAATTGTTGATGGGTTGTCAACCTTGGATTTCAGGAGCTACTGACAAAAGAGAACCACGTAAAACGTTGGTTTAATTTGTGGAAGAGAAAAAGGAGAGTAGAAAAATGAAAAGTGGGGAATCCTAAGCTTGACAAGTGCAATAGTAAAGATGACATAAGCATTGTCCCCTGGAACACCAAGCATCAAGACGTGGGGTCACTGAATTGAAATGAGATAAAATAAAATAAAATAAAATAATCCAATCCCTGAACCTTTCCATTGCCGATACCTCTTTCCACTTATTTCCTCCCCTATTTGATCCAACTCTTTGAAGAGTCAGCTAAAATCACTCCGCAAAGCTAAAATTTCCTTGAACACCCTCACCAAAGTTAAGATTAGTAGAGAAATGATTATCCAGAAAGATGAGGCAACTAATGAGAAACTTGGTGACATAACAATCGGGGATAATAACAATGAAGAGATTGGGGATGACAATCCTGGAGAGTGGCTGAACTTGAAGCTAGGAGGGAATTCACTCTCGACAAGCAGAGATCCTGACTCACCAGCAAGGCCGACTACCGCTAAGGTTTTCTCATGCAACTTCTGCATGAGGAAGTTTTTCAGTTCACAGGCACTCGGAGGCCATCAGAACGCCCACAAGAGGGAGAGAGGTGCAGCTAAAAGATACCAATCCCAGAGAATGATGACAATGATGGGCTTGCCCGTCCACACTAATATGGTTCGATCACTAGGTGTCAGGGCCCATTCACTTGTGCACAAGCCAAGCAGAGACGGAGCTGGTGTTGGAGCAAGGTTTAATGATGCCGACACAGGGTTTGGAATGGCATGGACACCTTACGTGCTAGAGGAAGCAAC